>NC_047557.1:69881624-70039145 GCF_012275295.1 Melopsittacus undulatus | reverse complement strand
TGAGCGAGAAAGGTGGCCAGTACTCTACCTTTATACTTGACTCATGGATGGTGGCAAATGCCCTGTGGGGGTGGTTGCAGCAATGGAAGCAGGGCAACTGGCAACGCAGAGGTAAACCCATCTGGGCTGCTGCATTATGGCGAGGATATCGCTGCCCGGGTGCAGAAGCTGGTGGTGAGGGTACACCATGTAGATGCCCACATACCTAAGAGTCGGGCTGCTGAGGAACACCACAATAACCAACAAGTGGATAAAGCTGCTAAGATCGAAGTGGCTCAGATGAACTTAGATTGGCAACATAAAGGCGAATTATTTTTGGCCCGGTTGTCCCATGACACTTCAGGCCATCAGGGCAGAGACTCAACGTACAAATGGGCTCGTGATCGAGGGGTGGACTTAACAATGGACACTATCGCCCAGGTTATTCATGAGTGTGAGACATGTGGCTGCAATTAAACAAGCTAAACGGTTAAAGGCCTCTTTGTATGGAGGACGATGGCTGAAGTATAAATATGGGGAGGCCTGGCAAATTGACTATATCACACTCCCCCCAACCCGCCAAGGCAAGCGCTATGTGCTTACCATGGTGGAAACAACCACAGGATGGCTGGAAACATATGCTGTGCCCCACGCCACTGCCCAGAACACTTTCCTGGGCCTTGAGAACCAGATTTTGTGGCGACATGGCACCCCAGAGAGAATTGAGTCAGACAATGGGGCTCATTTTCGGAACAACCTTATAGGCACTTGGACCAAAGAACATAGCATTGAGTGGGTATATCACATCCCCTACCATGCACCAGCCTCTGGGAAAATTGAATGGTACAATGGGCTGTTAAAAACTACACTGAGAGCAATGGGTGGGGGAACTTTCAAGCATTGGGATACACATTTACCAGAGGCCACCTGGCTGGTCAACACCAGAGGATCTGCCAACAGGGCTGGCCCAGCCCAGTCAGAACTTTTACATATTGTAGAGGGGGACAAGGTTCCTGTAGTGCACATGAGGAATTTGCTAGGGAAGACAGTCTGGGTTACTCCTGTTCCAGGCCAAGGCAAACCCACTCGTGGGATTGCTTTTGCTCAAGGACCCGGATACACTTGGTGGGTAATGCAGGAAGATGGGGAAGTCCGATGTATACCTCAAGAGGATTTGATTTTAGGGGAAAACAGCCAGTGAACTTAATTATATGTTGTTGCTTGCTGTGTAATATTTTTGTAGTCTATCAACTAGATGTCTTCAGGTCACCAGCGACTGGCCCTGACGTCCCTCTAACCATCGTCCCAACAGAGAATGAACTTTGATAGAACCAGATGAGTTCTGCAGTAAAGGAATGATCAACATCAGCAGGCAACAATCCAGCAGTGCACACAGACTTTCCTGCTACAAAAGACTATTACAAACCTGACATCATGGACCAAATGGACTCGATAGCATTATAGGGATTGGTCCATGTATTAAGAAATGATCTCTTTCTACCTGTCTGGGTGTATGCAGATGTGTATATATATATATATATATATATATAATGGTATATTGAAAATGTGGGTTATGAGCATGACGTGAATGGTATGGAATAAAGGGTGGATAATGTCATGGGTTCAGCAGTAGCTCATGCTCTGCCAGGGAGGAGGGAGAGATAGGGCGCCTGGTCTGGGCTAGTCAGGGAGGTATTCCATACCACAGCACGTCCTGCTCGGGGAGGTAACTGGAAGTTGGCCGGAAGGGGAGGGGTTAGCTCTTCTGGGTTGGGCTCGTTTCGGCGGGTGGTATCATACTCTCTCTCCTTGTTTATTTCCTCTAACATTGATTTATTAGTCATAGCAGTAGTGATTTGTGTGATACCTTAATTGCTGGATTGTTTTTATCTCAATCCGTGGGAGTTGTATTCCTCCGTTTCAACTCCCCATCCCTCTGGGAGTGGGAAAGGTGGTGGTGGGGGGAAACAAAGGGGTGTGTGGTACTGCAGGAGACTGAGGTGGGGTTTTAAACCATGACAGTAGGAAATCAAGTAAGGGAGCTAAGAGACCAGCATGGTTAAACAAGGAACTGTTTGGTAAACACATGTGGAAAAAGAGTATCTATGGATTACGGAAGTAGGGGCTGGCCACTTGGGAGGAATATAGGACAGTTGTTAAAGGATGTAGGGAGGCAATTAGGACAGCTAATGCCTCCCTGGAAATTAATCTTGCTAGCCGGGTTAAGGACAATAGAGAGGGGTTCTTCAAATACATAGCAAATAAAACTATCACAAGAGGCAATATAGGCCCACTGTTGAATGCGGTGGGTGCCCTGGAGACAGAGGGTATAAAGAAGGCAGAGGTGCTGAATGCCTTCTTTGCCTCTGTCTTTACTCCTGCAGGCTCTCCCCGGGGGTCCCAGATTCCTATAGCTTTGGTAGATGAGGATTGGGTTAGGGATCAGCTATGCAATCTGGACATCTATAGATCGATGGGTCCGGATGGAATGCACCCACGGCTGCTGAGGGAGCTGGCAGAGGTCATTGCTAGGCCACTCTCAATCATCTTTGGTAAATTGTGGGAAACGGGAGAGGTGCCTGAGGATAGGAAGATGGCAAATGTCACACCAGTCTATAAGAAAGGCAAGAAGGAGAAGCCGGGTAATTATAGACCGGTCAGCCTTACCTCCATCCTTGGAAAGGTGATGGAACAACTTATTCTTGACTCCATCTCTAGGCATATCAAGGATGAGGGGATCATTAAGAGCAGCCAACATGGTTTTATGAAGGGGAAATCATGTTTGACCAACCTTACAGCCTTCTATGAGGAAGTGACTAGGTGGAGGGATGATGGTAGAGCAGTAGATGTGGTTTTTCTTGATTTCAGTAAGGTGTTTGATACTGTCTCCCACAGCATCCTCATAGATAAGCTAAGGAAGTGTGGGCTTGCTGATCAGGTAGTGAGGTGGATCAAGAACTGGTTGAAAGGAAGAAGGCAGAGAGTTGTGGTCAATGGCACGAAATCTAGCTGGAGGTCTGTGACTAGTGGAGTCCCTCAGGGGTTGGTGCTGGGACCAGTGCTGTTTAATATTTTCATCAACGACCTGGATGAGGGAACTGAGTGTACCCCCAGCAAGTTCACTGATGACACTAAATTGGGAGGAGTGGCTGACACACCAGAAGGCTGTGTTGCCATTCAGCAAGACCTGGACAGGCTGGAGAGTTGGGCAGGGAGAAACTTGATGAAATTCAACAAGAGTAAGTGTAGAGTCTTGCATCTGGGGAAGAGCAACCCCATGTACCGGTACAGGTTGGGGGTTGACCTGCTGGAAAGTAGTGAAGGGGAAAGGGACCTGGGGGTCCTGGTGGATAGGAGGATGACCATGAGCCAGCAATGTGCCCTTGTGGCCAAGAAGGCCAATGGCATCTTAGGGTGCATTAGAAAGGGTGTGGTTAGTAGGGCAAGAAAGGTTCTCCTCCCCCTCTACTCTGCCTTGGTGAGGCTACATCTGGAATATTGCATCCAGTTCTGGGCCCCCCTGTTCAAGAAGGACAGGGAATTTCTTGAAAGAGTCCAGCGCAGAGCCACAAGGATGATGAAGGGAGTGGAACACCTCCCTTATGAGGAGAGGTTGAGGGAGCTGGGTCTCTTTAGCTTGGAGGAGACTGAGGGGTGACCTCATCAGTGTTTACAAATATGCAAAGGGTGGGTGTCAGGATGATGGAACTAGGTTTTTTTCAGTGATATCTAGTGACAGGACAAGGGGCAATGGGTGTAAACTGGAGCATAGGAGGTTCCATGTGAACATCAGGAAGAGCTTCTTTACTGTAAGAATGACAGAGCATTGGAAGAGGTTGCCCAGGGAGGTTGTGGAGTCTCCTACACTGGAGATATTCAAGGCCCGCATGGACAAGTTCCTGTGTGATGTACTCTAGGTTACCCTATTCTCGCAGGGGGGTTGGACTAGATGATCTTTTGAGGTCCCTTCCAACCCTCGGGATTCTGTGATTCTGTGATTCTGTGAGCATGACCACCAGGTCGAAGGAGAGTATCCTGCCCCTCTACTCTGCTCTCATGAGACTTCACTTGTAATATTGTGTACAGTTTTGGTGTCCTCAACATAAAAATGACACGGAACTGTTAGAACAAGTCCAGAGAAGGCCATGAGGATGATCAGGGGACTGGAGCACCTCCTATATGAAGACAAACTGAGAAAGTTGGAGCTGGTCAGCCTGGAGAAGAGAAGCTGCATGGAGACCTCATAGCAGGCTTTCTGTATCTGAAGAGGGCCTACAAGGATGTTGGGGAAGGACTCTTCTTTAGGGACTGTCGTGATAGGACAAGGGGTAATGAGTTGAAACTTAAACAGGGGAGGTTTAGATTGGGTATAAGGAAGAAATTCTTTACTGTTAGGGTGGTGAGGCACTGGAATGGGTTGCCAGGGAATCTGTGAATGCTCCATTCCTGGCGGTGCTCAAGGCCAGGTTGGACAGAGCCTTGGGTGACATGGTTTAGTGCAAGGTGTCTCTGCTGATGTCAGAGGAGTTGGAGCCAGATGATCTTCAGGTCCTTTTCGACCCTAACTCTCCTATGATCCTATGAACCTGCTGTACATGTTCCTTTTGCTGCAGCCAGGCTTTCTGGCTTTCTGCAGGACTAGGTTTTTGGGCTGCAAGCCGGCTCATGTTGAGCTTTTCATCAATCAACACCCCTTGTCCTTTTCCTCATGGCTGTTCTCAATCCATTCTGCACCCTGAGTGAGTATTTGTGTGGGATTGCTCCATCCCAGGTGCAGGACCCTGCACTTGGCCTTGTTGAACTTCATGAGGTTTGTGTGGACTCATCTCTCCAGCTTTTCAAGGATCCTCTGGCATCCAGTCCCTCCAGTGTATCAACCGCATCATACGGTTTGATGTTGGCAAACTTCTGAGAGTGCATCAATACCACTGTCCCTGTTGCCCAGCAGGTTTCTGGTTGTTAGCTCTGATTGAGTTCCTGGAAGTTTTACAATAAGATTAAGAGTAAAGGAAAAGCTTTGAAAACATTATTTACTCATAGTGTCTCTGACACCCTTCTATTATGAATGTTCAGTATTTTTATATCATCGAGGATGTTTTATACTATAGTTATACCTGTTAGTGCTGAAATACTTTAGGCTATGTCACTAATTCCATTGTAACTCCCTTATTTTCCTGGTTTTATGATTCAGCTGTAAAATTTTACTCTCTGTTTAAACTTAGGAGACAAAGTTTCTCCCTCAAAAGTTGTTTGGTTTTATTTCTTATTTCCTTTTTGTTTTGTTTTTTTTTTAACCAAGTTTAGAAACTAGCCGTTTTGTAATATTTGAATCTACCAAAATACACAAAAGCACAATTTATTGTATATATTTTGTATTCTTATAATTAAACTTCCCCAACCTGATAAATAACCAGATAAATAAAGATCTGATTTTTGTTTGTAGTATAGTGACGTAACGTAGCTCTGAAAATACAGAAAGTGTTACATAAAACATTCATTTGCTAAGTGCACTGCTGCAAACTGCATTTTTCATTCAGTTTGTACCATTTTAAATTGTGTTCTCTCATAACTTTAGACACTTTAAAAACCTGAAGAGCTCAAATGACTATTTTTGGCTTTTGTTCACTTTTCAAGCCCCTGCTATAAACGGAATCTTTTTTAATCAAGCTCAGGGAGGTATAGTTTGTATGCGTATTTACTCTTAATAAATAAATAAATAAGTAAATAACCCTTAATAGGTCATTTTTACTGCACATCTCATTAAGACATTGTAAGGTTTCAGATCTCTGTCATTATAGAGGCATAGGCTACACAAAAAGAGAAAAAGAACTCCAACAAACAGAAAACAGTACATGGAAAAAAAAAAAGAGAAGTCAAAACGTATCACAACTTAGATTTTCAGCAGACAGCAGCAGGTTCTACCTTGTTCCCAGGATTTCCTTCAATATCAAACCTTAATTTAAAACGATTAAGAATAGTACATATGTTTTAGAAGACCATTAAAAGTTTGTAACAATGTGTCAGTTAAAACATTCTTTTTCTGAAGTCTGTTGTTTAACAGTGGAGGTTATTTCTGTTATTAGTACAAAAGAGTTTTACAAAAAGAGTAAATGTTACTTATGGTAATATAAAACCAAACATATTACACTGCTTTGCTGAAAGAAATAATATTTTATTTGGAAAAAATATTCCACAATTATAAATATACTGGCTCAAGAACTTTACTTTGATTTTTGATTACTGTTCACCTTCAGGTCTTAAAACTCCCTTTAGACAAAGAAATTCACAGTCAGCATAACATTTTAACTATTAATTACTTCTCCTAAAATTGATTCTTTTATTGTAGTTAAACAATTCTGAATGCATGCGTGCATATCTATATGTCTTTCAAGATTCTCTACTTTTACAGGCTAAAATGCTTTAGAAAGCTGTTCAGGTCCCAGTGAAAGTAAGAGAAATAATTTCATTAATTTGAATAAGAGCCTTTATTCTCAAAATCTACAGGAAATATAATGTGTTATCACCTATATGCATGTTATCATTTTATTAACTAGTACAGTAGGCAAAACTTTCCTGCTGTGTTTGAGGAGCTGTTTTCAAAACAGGGCTGCTGCAAGCAAGTCATAATTACACACATGTAAAGCAAATTGCCCAACAGTTTCTTTCACTAAACCACATACAGCCTGCACTGAGGGTCCAGCTGACTGAGTTCTTAAATTTGAGAAATCTAGTTTCTGGGTATGTGAAGCATATCTCAAGTGTATAAATGAAGATTTCTACATTCTGTGTAAGTTTAGTCATGGTTATATACTCCCCAAATAAAATTGCAGAAACGATAAGCCATACCCTACCATCCCTCAGAAGGAGGCAAGAGTTTCAGGTATGGGAACTGACAGACACGTTTCAATAGACCTGTACTGGTTGTGTTTTTATGTGCTGTACAGAAGACTTAGGATCCTGTTGCAGAATGGTTAAATGATGTAGATGTCTACAACCTTTACATTAAGCCTTACAGGGATGCTCAATCATTTGTGGAGTTAGATCTGCACAGACCTAAAGCAGCTCAAAATACAGCATCAAGAAAGAATCCAAACTTCTAAAAAAGCACACAAGTTTTTATTGCATTCCTCATTAAATTTTTCAGATCTTCAGCTTTCAACAGTTCTCAAGTAATAGTGTGTGGTGTGAAGAAGAAAGAGGGTACACCTAACTCTGTAACAGTTGACATACCATGTTCTGCCATAATAATTTGTGGATGCAAGATAAACTAGTAATAAAATTAAAAAATTAAATAATAAATAGAAATAAAAGAAAATAAAATAAAAAGACAATGTTTTGATTAAAAAGATTATGAACTTTGACATTTTTAATTGGAAAGTTATATTTTTCTGTGCATTGACTTCATCATCCATATTACGTCTTGCATGGAATTTTGTAAATGCATGCATAATTCCTTATGTTCATGCAGTTAGTTGTAACGTATCACTTTGATTAAGACAATGTTTAATTCCTGAAAGCAGCTTCATCACTCGTTTACAAAACTTTTAGTAACATTTTTGTTTGTTGGAAACAGGTGATATAACTACTACATATTCTAAAATCCGGAGTCTCCTCTTAATTGTGCAGTAGCTGATTGCTAGACCACAAAGTATTCAAAATTTCACATTTCATTATTTAATAACTATTATTAATAAATATTTCATTATATAATAACTATTTAAGACTAAATCCTTCTAGTCTCAGCAATTACTTGTGTTCCCTACTATATAAATAGTGCTTTTTGAAAACTAAAAGAGTTACACATTGAATAAAGTACTACTTTTCAACACAATTAAAAGTATATTCTCTCTTTGTAGCTTTTACTTCTGATGAACAAATGTACCCTTGAGGGGTTCTAGAAATTAAAAATTGGAAACGTCTTTAAAGACTTGTGGTGTATTGGAAGACCTTTCTCAAAATCTTAAGTTACGTTGGCTAGCTCTATAAACAGACACCATGTGACCTTTTGCAGTTATTACAAACACATTGTACTACTGTCTTATTGTTGTCTCTTTAGCTATTCCCTTGCTTCTGGAAACCTAGGAGCTACTTTGTAGCTTCTTAAAAAAAAAAAAAAAAACACACAAAACTTCTTATCTCTATTTCAATCTGCACCAAATTCTGTATCTTTCATTAAAATTTATACCTATTTTCTTACAAGAACATAAAAAAAAACACAGAGGATGGTTTCTCTGATGTCTACTCACCGGAAGCAGCCTCTCTGGGATACACAAAATGAAGTACTCTGATGGCTATTATTTCTCTTTCAAGCAAGTAAGACCAACAGCATGATACTATTGTGCTTTCACTTCCTAGCCATAACAGTAGAGTCCCTCCTGACAGGTGCTCACCCTGGTGACAGATTTTGGAGTAATGCATCAAAGGTTCCTTTTAATGTTTTGTTCCTTTTCTGTTCTATTTGGTATGGAGATAGAACCTTCCTACGTGATATTTCAACCACTGGTGTCTACAATCTGCACTTTTCAGGTTTGATTCCTTCACTGATCTTAATGATTGGACAAAGGGAAAAATAACTAACTCTTGCAATGTCTAACTGTATTCTTAAAGTTTGGGCTTTGCATTTGTCTGTCATTAGTAAAGGCCACAGGAATAATACCAATAAGTTGTATTGAGAAGTGGTGCTAATTCATGATTATAGGGACTAAATACACATATGTGTACATAAATTCACTACCAAGGGGAGAAGCAGAGAAGAAATGGAAGGATAGCAAGAATTTCTTGAAACTTCAAGTGGACTGCAGAAAAATACAAGCTGATCTCAGGAGTGTATCTTTCCAGTTCTGTGAACTGGTGTGTACAAAATGCACATCATAATTCTGGCAACATTTTTACTAGCCCCTGGGGGAGACACTGTTTTCAGCTCTGCGTAGAAGGAGAATAATCATTCTAATCAGAGGAAATGTAACTTGCTAGATGGCACTGTTAATACAAAGAAAACACCTTCTGAAGTATACTGTACATGCATGGATTCTGAGAAATAAAGAAAATTGTCCTTTACTTGTTTGGAATGGATTAAAAATTGTTCTGGGATATTATTTTTTTTATATTTCCTCTTACTATAATCCAGTAAATTTTTAGCTGTTCTAATTAGCAGGAAACTAAAATATCACTATTAAATATTAGTGTAATACAGTATTATTGGCAAAGAACTAAAATGACTACCTCAAAGGACTTTTGTCTTATTAGGAAGATGTTGGGAGAGGTGCAGAAGGGCATAAACATCTATGTATTTCATAAATTCCGCCCAGAAATAAAGAATCATGTCCAAAACCACCCACTTTATTGAGATTTTAATGTTGCTTTTCAACTGGATATTAAGTGAAACAAAGCAGGGATCTGTGCTCTGGACTTACACAGTTTTTTTTTATTTTAAATGTGAATGCTTTTTGCTTGTTAGTTTGGCATGCATTCTTAAGAAAAGTTTCAGCCTTCAGTATATTTGTTTTCTTTACCTTAATCAGTAGAATTGCTCTCTAGAATAAGTTCTGAGACTCCTCTCATTCTGAAATAATATGCAAAAGACCTGTTACATAGTAAGATATTCTGCTTCCTTCTAAAGAAGTGGGACAAATTCTACCTAAGGAATTTGCAAAATATGAGAGAAATATTGCAGACTTGATTATAATTATATCAAAATCAAGCAAAATCATTTACAGAGTGGTATTTAAACTGGGTAATACATGGCAATCTTCTGAATCCTAAACTGATAGAAGTCTGAGCACTCTCCATTTCCCTGGTGAAATAAATGATAGTCTGGAAGCAATCTAAATGTAGTTCTCCAAACTCTACGGGAAATTAATGTATAATAATAATAACAACAACAACAAGTACTCTGTATATACTGAACAATATAAGAAATAATTTCATTCAGTTAAATTACATCCATAGCAATTAATGGGTGATTCTATAGATTCCTCCAGCTAAGATCTGGATTTCTTCTTTCCATCTGCCTTGGTAAAATTAAGAGATGAAATTGCTCAATCAGAAAAAAAAAATCTCTAAGTATTTTTATTTTTGTAAGCTAAGCTATGTTAGATAGCAGCTCTTGTATTTATTATACTTTATAAGGAGTCTTCTAAAAAGAAAAAACAAAGAAAAAAAGCAGCTAATTTATTCAGGTCTTTGTATAGAGGGGATTCCCCTAAATTGTGCACAAGATATCTCGTAAGTATTAGAAGTATGTACCAAAGGCTCTCTATGTAACCATTTCCACATTCACAGGAGCCTTTTCTACTGATTATTCACAAGGATTCATTGGAATGCAATCTGGCCATTTCTGCAGCAGGATTCCAAGGGCAGCTGCTTTGCTTCCCAAATTGACTAGCCATGATGTTAGTCAAAATACACACACATATAAAAAGAGTGGAGGCAAAAGAGAAGCTGTTTCCACCTGGACAGCTCCTGTGGTAATCAGACTATGCTTTGTAGTGAAGGCTGCTGCAGCTCAAGCTACCCTCTTGTCTAAACTTTTTTGTCTCCAGTCAGCACCTAGTCTCTACAGAGCCCCACTGTGAAGAAAGCACCTGAACAGCTCAGACAATTGGTGAGTGCATCAGGTGTGCCCATGGCCCATATATGCAACTATACCAGAACTACAACCACAAAACAAATTTTAATTACAGTGACAGGAGTGAGACAAGGTAAGAATAAGGCTACTTTTTCCACACTGCAGCTGCAACATGAAGTAAAATGTGTTTGGAGTATCTCTCTCCTCCCATGGTGCTCCTGCTCCTGTGGCAGAATTCAAACATCAAGAAAAATCAATATCAAGCACAGATCACTGTCGAAATTCTGTTCAATTTTGGTGGTGGAACATGCAAAAAGATGCATGCCAAGACCGTGAAAAAGAGACTCTTAAGGAAAATATTCTTTCGGTTTGCACAGTAAAGTAATGATTGCTACAGATTCAGATTACAGGTAGACAATCCTTACACGCATTATAATCATATCAAACTCTATTATACTTTTGTAGAACAGTCGTATTATTGCCATGAATCTTATATCCTAAAGGTCATATTTGTAAAATACTATATGAAGATTTAATGTAAAAGAAATTTGACAACAAATGCTCCTAAATGTAAACTGCTTAAAAGTGATTGATCATATAAGATTTATACACAGACATAGAAAAGAAGTGAATCACCATTTATGGAGGGGAAATTATATTTTCAAATAAATCTAATCTTTAAAATAAACCAGAGCATTACCTGTAATCTTTTCCAGCTGTCTGTCAGGTTTTTGCCTGTTAATTCTCAAACAACTTGGAATTATAACAATTTCGTTTTCGTACAACTGAAGTTACCTACATAAAGAACCACTGAAGAAATTAAACAGTGTTAGGAAAACCTTACATGACTATCAAATTCTGTGAATGTTATAGTAATATCTTTACAGAAGTATTCATAAATAAAAAATATCTACCCTTCTCCTTTTTTAGGCAGTAGTAGTCACAAACTGGTAAAGCCATTTTCTGTAAGACTAAAAAAATGACAAGAGCCAATTTTTGAAGAAAATAATACTAGTTTGCTCTTTCCAAAATAAGAATTTTAAAAGCTTAGCTGGGTACGCAATATTGCATGCTTTATTTTTCATCTTCTGAAATGGTTATCAGAAAAGTATTGTTTGCAGTATAGCGATTTTTACTGCAACCACAGCAAAAAAAGAAAAAAAAAATAGAAAAGTGTATATTTTAAATTAAGCTCAATAAAATTCATTTGGAGAAACTAAGCAAGTTTGAGAAATGTAATTGCAATGGAATTTTGTTACCTAGGAACTCCTGAATACAGGACCAGCTTCCTAACGTGCCTATCTGAATCCTAAAATGCCTGAATACAACCATGAATACATCCTCAGTAAAAACTTTCTCTCAGTGTAAAAAAAGAAATAAAGATTTCTAGGGAAAGATTTCTTCAGAAATAAATACATTTACTTCACCTAAATTAATTGTCTATATAGGTATCAACCACCAACATTTAGATCCAAACTATGTAAGAGCCTATATTTTTGCTACTAAAATTCCCCATGATATAAAGGACTGTCTCTGGGCTGCCCAAAATTACTCCACCTTTTACAGGACTCCCATGTTTTGATATATTGTTTGGAAACTGACCAATGCTTTGGTAAATGGCTGTCCAGAGAGTGTCACTGTCTCTTTGCAATAAATACTTACTGGTCTACAGAACAGGTGAAAGGTAACACTTTGTCTTGAATAACTGTGTAATTATCTGGAATATACTGGCTTTTTTCCTTATTTAAAATATATGTGAAGTGTCTACTTGAGCAAAGAGTGGAAGAACAGTGTTACTCCTTTGAAAATGTGGTCATTGTGGAAAACACAGTTACAGTCTTTCTCCCCGGACTGTTGGTGCCTTTGGATCACCCTTGCTGATGTCAGCCATTTTAAGTCTCTCCTACAAGAAAGGATGAGACTTCCTCCTAACTCCTGTTCCCACAACACTGTATTCTGTGATTATATAGTATATTTTGCATTAAGAATACTTTGTTAAAATAACTATGGCATATGGGAGATTCAAAAACAAGACACGACTTGTCTTACATACCCCTCAGCACCTGCCTAGTGCTGTAAACCTTTATATTCTCTTTTATCTTTACAGGAAATCTAACTCATAGCCAGGGGTTCAAAGAGAGAGAAAACTGGCTTCTGCCTGACTCCTTTTTATATCCTCCTCTCTCCTTAGTCTGAGTATAGTACAAATATTAGTAAGTTGCCAAGTAAGTCAAAATGATTCTTCTTTCTGGAAAGTACGAACTAGGCTGGGTGACTGTGATCGAAATAAATCATTAAACTTTTTCAGCAAGATACTCTGTTTTAAAGAGATATGAGAGTTTGCAGAAGGCATTGCTGCTCCAAGGCACAGCCATTTTCATGAAGAAGTACCTCTGAGAGAAATCATCCGACAGGAATTCGAGGCAGGTGCTGGTGCTGTGCGGTTCCTGAGGGGTAACAAGAAGAGGCTTTAAATCAGAAATGGGCCTAGAGTTAGAAAACGTTATGGGAGGTGGGGTGGTGAGGAAGAGAAAGGCAAGGGAAGGAGAAGAAAGAAAGGTTTCAGGATTTCTGTTCATTTTCAAGAACAAAAACTCTACAAACACATGGAATTTGAGCAATGCTTCCTGTCCTAGAGGAAAGCTTTACACTCTATCCACAATCTATATAATTTTATATAAGGTACGCTTTCTCCACAATCTGTATAGGGTTAACATGTATAAAAGTAGAAAATTTTTTCTTCTCAAAAAGGAATCAGGATATGAGGGACTTCAGAACTTTAACTCTGAAGTAATATATAAAAAAAGAATCTGGAACTGGAATGAGCAAACTAGTGGTGAGTAATCAAAAGACGGCAGAATGCAGATGTAAAGGTTAAGTAGGAATTTTGGACAGAACACACATTTGGACAGAACAGTGCAAGAGAACATATTGAGGTGATGTTCTGCTTACTTTCAGGCCTAACAGCAGCTTGGAGATAAAGTGTTAATCTAATATTGAAGTAGAAGTGAGTACTCTATGTATTCTGGATATAGCCAGGCTCCTAGGGGAGGAAGGAACTGGGTAAGCGTAAGGTTATAAACTTATGTAAGCCAACCTGCATGAGCTCCATTGAATCACATTAGCAGGGGTTAATCAATAAGTATTACAGAAGGCACAAATTCCTGTCCCTCATCACCAGTAGAATCAATTCAGAAAAATTATGAAATATTTAGATCCTATCTCTATTTTCCCCCCATTAGGCTTTTGAATCTAACTCTTACCATTAAGGGAATTGTTTTCTCTTAGTGTTTTCTTTTAATCCCTTTGGGATATTTATACTTTATGCATTTGCTACATTCTGGCAGCTAAAGCAGGAACAGTTCCTGTCCTGCAGTAAGACTGATTCCTTTTACTAAAGTCAACTCTAATTTGACTCCAGAAAGAAAAACACCTGGACCTATTTCTTCTTTATGTGACCTTCAGAACAGGGAAAATTCAATATCCTGGTGTTGTGGTTTAAACCAAGTCCCCCAGCTCCTGGAGAGTTAGGAAGGAGAATCCAAAGAATGTAGCCCCCACAGACTGAGATAAGAACGGTTTAATTGCTAAGGCACAATATAAATCACTACCGCCATTACTACTACAAATAATAATGATAAAGCCCATAACAAGCGAAAAGAATACAACACCCCACCAGCCACCGACCCATAACTTACTCCACCCTGCCCGGCCGAGCACCGCGTGCTCCCTCCTCCATTTTCCTCCAGAGCTCCACCCCTCCTGCTCTCTCTCTCCCAGTATGCATCCTGGGCATCACGTGATATGGTATGGAATACCTCATTGCCTAGCCTGGGTCAGGTGTCCTGTCTCTCCTTCCTTCCAGCCTCCCCTCCTCCCCGGCAGAGCACGTGCTCAGAAAAAACCTTGAACAAAAACACCCTCAAAACATACTTGCTATCAGCAACTGTTCCCAGCCCAGAACTCAAAACCCAGCACTGCACCAGCTACAAGAAGGAGAAAAATGACTGCTACGGCTCAACCCATGACATTACCCACCCCTTATTCCATACCATTCACGTCATGCCCAGATCCCACATTTCCAATACGCAATCACTCTTAAGTCCACCCCTTAATCATGAGACATCTCCATGTTGCATCTCTAGACTGATGGCCTGAAATATCTGGGCCCACCAGGCTCAAAATCATTCACAGTCCCCTTCAGCAGTTCTACAGCTTGCTGCTGGGGACTCCATACAGCTGCCTTCCACTTCCAATGCTTCCAAAGCACTGGAGGGGCCCAGTGGACCAGATACTTGGCCGTACTGTCCCACATGCCCTGCCCCTCATGACTGTCCAGCCTTGGGGACAGTCTCCTGGTGCTCCTATATACTTGTCTAACCTTAGACAAGACCCAAACCTGACTCTGCTTAACTTTTGCGACTGGGGCTGATGTAGCTGCCCTGCTTGCCAGTTCTCCCACCACCAGCTTCTCTTCTCCTGAGTCCGGATCTTCCTTCTCTGCCTTGCTGGGGAATGCCGCGTGGTCTCCTGTATCCTGCTGGGGCTTGGAGGGTGACTTCCGGGGGATATTCTCGGACGCTGCGGTGTTCGGAAAGGCGGCAGGACTCGGTTCCTCCAGTGCCTTGCTGGGAAGTGCTACGTGGTCTCCTGCATCCTGCTGGGGCTCGGCGGGCGACTTCCGGGGGACACTCTCGGCCGTCGTGGTGTTGGGAACGGCCGCAGGACTCCCCTCCCCCGCTGCCTGATCCTGCTGCTCAGCTACCGCCCTGCTCCGCTCCTCCCCCACCTGCTCCCGCTGCTCTGCCACAGCCGTTTGGCTCCCCGTGCCGCTTTCCCTGGCAGCCTCAGCTGCTGGCAGCTCCTGGGGCTGTTCCTTCCCAGCTTCACACAGCCTCACACAGACGGAGGCGAGGGCAAGGGCAAGGACGGCGAAGAGCAGCGGGACGGCCTGGTACAAGTCCAAGTCCACGGCCACATCCATCCCCCCCTGCTGCCGGAGCCCCACCATATTACAAGCCTCCGACACAAAGTACAGTGAAACAAAAACCCTAGCCCAAGCCCCATGATCAACAAACACAAACACATCCAATTCATACACAAAGTACCCGTCAAAATCCCGAAACCGCGAGATCCAGAGAAAAACCTGTAAGAGCCAATAAATCAGCATTGTGACAAGAGACCATAAATCCGCTCAGATCTGTTCTTATTTCAAACCCTCGGGCCCCACGTTGGGCGCCAAAAATGTCGTGGTTTAAACCAAGTCCCCCAGCTCCCGGAGAGTTAGGAAGGAGAATCCAAAGAATGTAGCCCCCACAGACTGAGATAAGAACGGTTTAATTGCTAAGGCACAACATAAATCACTACCACCATTACTACTACAAATAATAATGATAAAGCCCATAACAAGCGAAAAGAATACAACACCCCACCAGTCACCGACCCATAACTCACTTCACCCTGCCCGGCGGAGCACCGCGTGCTCCTTCCTCCATTTTCCTCCAGAGCTCCACTCCTCCTGCTCTCTCTCTCCCAGTATGCATCCTGGGCATCACGTGCTATGGTATGGAATACCTCATTGCCTAGCCTGGGTCAGGTGTCCTGTCTCTCCTTCCTTCCAGCCTCCCCTCCTCCCCGGCAGAGCACGTGCTCAGAAAAAACCTTGAACAAAAACACCCTCAAAACATACTTGCTATCAGCAACTGTTCCCAGACCAGAAGTCAAAACCCAGCACTGCACCAGCTACAAGAAGGAGAAAAATGACTGCTACAGCTCAACCCATAACACCTGGTAACACAGACTTTTTTTTTTTTCATACTGAAACATCTAAAATCTTTTTCAGAAGTCTTTCCAGACTGCTGAAATGTCATCAAAATATATGTCAGATGGTCATATTCTCAGTAGGATTTTCCCAAACTTACCTGCCTCAGGGAGCAAGGACCCTCATGTCTTGCACTTCACAGTTAAAGAGGATTTAGTTAAGAGGATATAAATACCAACGTCTGTCCCTAAAGTGAATCTGACTTCTGAATAATGTACTAAATGTCTTACCCATGCCCTACAGAGGTGAGTGAAAAAATGAATCACTGAAGAGAATGAATATTTAGTAATAATGTTTCTGGATGAAATTTTTTAAAATGCAAATCTAGAAATAACACAAAGTTATTAATAAGAATGTGTTTATTTTTCTGTTCTAGAAGCCAGATGTGTTTTTTTTTTTTTTTAATTTTCAGGAATTTTATAGAGAATCATGGCATTGTGAGGGTATGAATTCTGTAATTTGGGAAATAGAGAAACAGGTTATACTGAGCCTAGTGTAATATGAGATTCTAAATTAATAGAGATATTCAGTAACTGGCTCAGGCACCTATGTGGACAAATGTCCAAAGTACATTCTCAGTCTTCTCACAGATTATGCATTTTTCCATGTTATATATTCAATGTGACCTTTTTTCAAGGTCATGTTTCATTTTATCAATGGCTAACCATGTAAGATCAGTATGTCTGCAAACGGTGTGGCAAAAAGCAGCCAAATGTTTAATTAGCATAAATCTACATGTATGCCAGTTTATGGTGCCAAGGACTAAGCCTCAGTTTTCCTGTGCAGAGAAAACAACAATTTGCATTCCTCTCCTGATCCTGAGGTAAACTATGAATCAAATTATAGCACACTTCTCCTATTGAGATGTTTCTATATTAGCAGTTTTAGTCTTGATCTGGTCATTATGCCCCTTACCAAAGCCAAAGCCAAAGCACTGCTGGCTATTTTCCTGTTGATGTATTGTGGAGTAAGAAAATACAGCAGGAGAGACTTCCTCCCCAAAGACCCTGTGAAAATAAGGAGTAAGGAGCACCTGAATCAATGTATTTCAGAAGCTTTCTCTTCTTTCTCACTTTTTTGTCTTCTAAAGAAGTAGGTGCATAGTACTTTTCGATGCCCTGGTCAGGGAATTACATACCACAGTTTGTAGTGGTTTCTAGGAGGTGAAATAATTCTAGAGAAGATTCCCAGTTCAAAAGAAAAATCCTTATAGACAAGTGGAGGTTATTCGGCTAGGTCTGAATTACTGTGGCATTAATATAAGACCAGAAAAGTTCAGAGGATATCATTATATAGTTAATTCTTGTCTGTGTGCTGAAGACAGACAAATGGTAGAAAATTCACAGGCTATTTTTATTAGAAGAGGTTCTGTATTAATTTCACTAATGGTTTTTACATGAACTCTGCTGATTTATCACTCAGCCACTCATCCTAGAGCTACTAAAAATGTCTGTGAGCAAACAAAAGATCATTAGGACTGGAGTTTTCAATTGTGTTGTTTTGTCCATCCTTCAATTCTACTTTAAGTCCAAGCATTGCACAAAAAACTCACAGAACCTGGAAGAGATACTAGAGTTGGTTTATTTGCAAATGGGATGAAAGCAAACAATAACACCTTAAGTCAGGTTATCAGGATACACATATGTTTAACAAAAATGGATTCAAATGTTTCACACATTTCAAGAGTTTAAGTCTAAAGGATAACAGAGCTAACAGCAGTAAACAACATAGGCTTAAAAACAACAAATTGAATTATATTTTGTCTAAAGGAATACCAAAATTAAGGAGCACGAAGAATACATGAAAAGAGGAGTGATAGTTAGGGCAATATTAAGGTCATTGGAAAGGCTTGTGGATCAGTGTCAAGCAAATATCTTCACCTAGAAAATAAACTGAATACATTTAAAAATAATTCTGTTGGAGAGAATGCTATTTAAATATTACCTCTTGTTGATAGTTTTACTGAAGAACTGATAAAGAAAATGATTTAAGAGCAAGCTAAAATCCCATGATTAAGCCTACAGGGATACTGCCTCACTATGGAAAATCAAATTATGTTTGGTATAATAAAACAATTTTATGTATAATAAGAACCATGAAGTTTCTAAGTTGGTGGGTGAGGGGAAAGCTGTCACAAAGAGCAATTTTGCAGTGAACGGCAATAACATGTTTTAATTAAAACCCAAATCTGACCAGTAAAGTAGTCTCCATAGGACATTTTTTTTTATTGATTAGCTTTAGCATGTGATCTTGATTATCCACATAGTAAGATAATGTACACTAAGAACAAAAAAAAAATCAACTTTCGTTTCTCCTTCAGTTAACTACTTCACTAATTTTCATGTCAGACACTACTGACATCAGAAGGTCCCAAAGACATTATAAAAGCAAGAAATGCTTTTATATATATGCTTTTATATAATTTTAAATTATTTAAATTAAAAAAAATATATATTATTTTAAATGTCTTTAAAGACATGTAGAGACATCAAATTAACTTTGTTTAAAAAGACTATTCCTTTCAATTGTGAGTAAAATTTAATTTCATTTTCTTGATGTTGGGAGGCAAAACACTGTAGAAAATCCATTACTGAAGGTCACTGTTATTCAGAATTTATTTTATTTTTCCTTCAAAGATATGTCAGTTTGGCTTCTAAAGGGTCATCTTGGAAAAGATGGCTTCCAGGCATACCAATTCTATATCCACACAGGGACTTGACTAAGTCAAATAACTCACAGGGAGGGGCTAACCACAAAGTTTAGTTACTACAGGTCAGAGCCTGTCAATGTAAAACAGATTTAAAATGCAGTGCAGTGTTTCAGCACTGCGCTGAGCTGTGGCTTGTTTAGCTGATATAGGGCTCAGTATAAACTCCCGTAGAGACTCTGAGGTCAAGTACCAAGTTTCCTGTCCTAGTGGCTAATCCATTGTCTTTGAGCATGCCTTTAGGAAACACTTCATATGAGAATATTGATGCATCTATCCTTTTTTTCTTTTTTTTCTGAGGATTACCTTCTACTTCACAAAATTGCCATAAAAACATAGAGTCATAGAAGGTTGAAAGGGGCCTCAAGGATCACCTTGTCCAAATTTTCTTGGCAAAAACACAGTGTAGACAATATGTCCCAGTGTCCTGTCCATCTGAATCCTAAGTGTCCAGTGCTGGGGAATCCATCACTTGGAAATTATCACTTGGCAATTCTAATAAACACTTGGGGAATCACCCTTGGGAGATTAATCCAAAGGCTGATTGTTTTAACTGTGAAAATTTTTCCTTTTGCGTTCAGCTGAAAACTCCCTAGGATTAACTTGTACCCATTTACCCTTGTCTTTTCCACATGATTCCTTGTAAAAAGGGAGTCTCCAAATTCTTTATAGCCATCCTTTAAATACTGGACCATGGTGATAAGGTCACCCCTGAGCCTTCTTTTTTCAAGACTGAACAAAAACAGTTCTCAGCCTTTCCTCATACAGCAGGCTTCCCAGTCCTTTGATCATCTTTGTGGCCCTTCCTTGGACTCCCTTCAGCCTGTCTTCATCTTTTTTGTATAAGAGGAACAAAACTGAGCACAGTATTTCAGGTGTGGCCTGACAAACAATGAGAAGAGTGGGATAATGACTTATTTATCTCTGCTGGTGATGCCTCATTGATGTTCCCCAGCATTCTGTTGGCTTTCTTTGCTGCAGCTACACACATAACTCCTATTGAGCTTGCTGTCCACCAGGACCCCAATGTCCCTTTCTACAGAGATGAATCCCAGACAAGTAGGTTGCAGCCTGTGCTTCACTTCTGGATTGTGTTTACCCAGCTGCAAGATCCTACACTTGACTTTGCTGAACTTCATAGAGTTCTTGTTAGCTCATTCGTCCATCCTAGGCAGGTGATTCTGCAAGGTGGCACTCCCTTCCAAAGTGTCCACTTCCCCACTCACTGTGGTATCACTGGTAAATTATTAACCTACACTTGATTCTGCTTTGCAGATCACTCTTGAAGATATTGGTTGTGGTTTAACCCCAGCCGGCAGGTAACTACTAAGCAGCCTCTCATTCACGTCCCACTCCCCCCACAGGCGGGAGGGAGAGGAAAATCAGAAAAAAGGAAAACGCACAAGAAAAGAACAGTTACATAATGGAAATAAAGAAAGAAATAACAACAAAGCCAACAATAATAATAATTAATATGGATGCATGCATTTAACTTTTTGTCATCTGTTATGTAAAAATACTCTCTATATGCTGAACTACAAAGATCTAGCATAAATAAAGCTGACTTTTCTCAACATTTTTTAACCCTTTTAGTCATAAACACATGTTTTTCTGAGACTAATTGTGACTGCTTTATTTTACAGCTGTCTTGTGCATTTTTAATTATGGTAATTTGGTGATTACTATTTAAATATACATATTTTTAAACATAAATGTATTCTGAGGAATGAAAGGTTAACTTTCTCCTCCTTTTGTAAGGGAAAATCAATGTCACTGTACACTTCATAAACATTTTGATGATCTGGAGAATTCATTAAAATGCCTTTTTTAATAGATATGTAGTCCATGAATGCAAAATTTTAAATGAAAATAATATTTTTAAGTAACTTCCTATCAGAATGTTTTGCTGGTAGACACAATTAAAAAGCCTTTTTATTGTGTTTTTAACTACTTTATAAATTGACTTGAGAATAAGGACAACTGTTTAGATAGATATTCTGGTGGTATTAACATTTTGTATTCTTTCAGAAGTTTTATTTTAATATTTTTATTTTAATACACAGTGAATCATTGGTTGGTTTAGTATACTGATCTTGTACTGTATATTTTATGGTATTATTTGCATCTTTCTGCATTACATTAAAAAGAAAACGTAAATTTCTCCAAGAAAAGGATCACCAATGAGTTCCATTGGGATGTTTTCCAGTCTTGCTACAGTGATGCAAAATTTACAACTTATATTCAAGAGGAGGAAAAACCACAGAATATAGATTTATTCTAAACCATTTGCATGATGCTTTAATTTGCAATTGACTTTAAAATGTTATGACCAATAAGACTTAAATCCTACAAACTATCTGAAAAATAGAAACATTTTTTAAAAGTCTGGATTGTATTTAATGATACTGTTATGATTCATTAATATCTTGCTTTTACAAGAAGCTGTTCAAAGAGGTACTGTTAGTGAACTATTTTTAATTAGGAACTTATTTCTTCTAATTTCCTAAATTATTCAGTTTAGGAAGTGTTTTGTAGGATTAATAACATCCTTTGCAGATAAAAAAAAAGGCACAATACATTTGAAATATTTGGGCTCCAGAACTCTTGAGTACTCATTTGAAATAAAAGACTATTCAGTTAGCTGACGTCCTTTTTTGAATTCTGCTTCTGAAAATATTGGTTTCAACATCGGAACCTACTTGTTTTGTCTTAATATTGAACATAAGACAAGATAATCTCTCTATAAAAGTTAGGGGTTTTTTTCTATTAAATACAATCATAAGTTTTTTATTTTGGGAAACCATGAACAATGCTAAAAATTGGTATTTTGGTATCTGAGTAGAAACTTCTTTACTTGCAGTACTTTATATTCATCTTGCAACTGTTCTCACATTAAGAAAAAACAGCAAACTGTGCAAAAAATATATATAATTTGGTTTGCTTTTGTGTTTCCTGAAAAAGTCATAATAACTGCTTTATCACAGGTTTTTCTATTATGTTTTCTCAGTTACTGCACAAGAACTTGGTTTTCCTATATTTTGAGTATTTTCAAACCCCAAAATTGACACCGGTTGGTTCCTTCTTTTTCTTTTACTCTTTTGATATTTGCATGATTATTTTTTTGTATTCTGATTTCTACCAGTATTAGAAAAAGAATATTGAACTACCAGAAGAAAATAGGGTTGGACAAGCACCTTACATCTCAATTACAAATATTCATGTAGATAAATGTCTGCTTATAATGTAATTGTAAGATTTTTTTGTCTTCAGTTGCTATGTTTGTTCTAGCAAGTGAGTTGCTAGCAAAAATATACACAGAACTATTGTCATGGTTTAAACCCAGGCAGCAACAAGAACCACACACCTGCTCACTCACACCCCCACTTATTCCTTCCCCTGCTCCTGGAGAGATGGGGAGGAGAACCAAAAGAATGTAACTCCCATGGTTTGAGATAAGAACAGTCCAGTAACTTAGGTATAACACAAACCCAGTACTGCTACCACTAATAATAATAATAATAATAATAATAGTAAGGGGAATAACATGGGAAGAGAATACAACCACTCTCCACCCGGTGACCAATACCCAGCCCAAACTGAGCAGTGACCTAGCCCTTCTGGGTAACTGCTCCCAGTTTATATACTGGACATGACGTGCTGTGGTATGGAATCCTTCTTTGGCTAGTTTGGGTCAGGTGTCCTGTCTCTGTTTCCTCCCGGGCTCCCCTCCTCTACCTGGCTGGAGCATGTGCTCAGAAAAGGCCTTGAACAAAAACACCCTCAAAACATGCTCGCTATCAGCAACTGTTCCCCTCCTACCCGGCAGAGCATGAGACTCAGAAAATCCTTGGTCAGAGTAAACATTACTTAGCAACAACTAAAAACATCGGTGTTACCAGTGTTGTTCCCAGGCTGAAAGTCAAAACCACAGTACTGCACTAGCTACTAAGGAGAAAAATGGCTGCTATTGCTGAACCCAGGATAACTATATATTTTGATGTTTCTGGTCAAATATTTCCTGAGAGAAAATTAGTGAATTTTAGATTTATAACAGACATTCACACTGAACATATTAATCTAGAATAATTTATATTGAGAGTAGTTGACCCCAGCTTAGGTTCATAAATTGGGATGAAATTTTTCAGGCCTATTCCATCTTTCTTTTCAAAAACAAGTCATTTGGGACACATTGAATTCAAGAATTATGAATTGAAGTATTCATTGACTAAGGTTGAAATCAAGTATTCCAGGTCACTTATCTATAGAACTGGCTTTTGCTTTCCTGTAATTATAGTACTTTAGACCCCAGCTGAGATGATAGTGTTTTAGGAAAACATGCTAAGCTTTGATATAAGATTTTTCTTCACAAAAAAATGCAGGTTCCCAAAAAGGCTGAGATTTTTTGGGGTATATATTAATGGTTACTTAAGAAGTAACAGAGCCCTGTCACTGTGGAGTTCATCAGTCTGATAAAAAACAGTCTGTGCTATTTAAGTTTATACTGCGCCCTTTCATGAAGCATTTTATATCCCCAGAAATGTCCTTCTTCAAATACTGAAAAAGTAATCTTAGACTACAAAATCACCAGATAAGGGCTGCAGCTAATTCTGTATTCAAAGGAAATGCCAGAGTGTGAAAAGCAAGCTCATTCCTGTGGAAAGTTGCATTAATCTTCTGGTAAACTTTGGAGTTATATATGAAAGAATATGAGAAATTACTAGACTTCGTAATAGTTTTGAAAACCTCTGGTCAAAAAAGTGTTTGGTACAGGCTAATAAACTGTCTTTTACAAGAAATATAGGTGTTCTTTCACTACAGGCTGTCTTTTTAGAAACACGGATATTTGAATTTATATTGTGGTTGTTCCTGCCATGTAAATTTATGAGGAGTTCATACATTTTCTTTTTTATTTTTCCAGACAAGTTTTGACCTCTTTTAGTAGACTTTTCCTTAGGGATAGCACATTCATTTTCTATTTGATGGGCTGACACTTTAACCATCAAGCTGTCATTTTTTTCGAGAAGACAAAAAGCAAACCATCCTCCTGAAAACAGAATGCAAACTAACAAATAAACAAAATGCTGGTTAAAAAAATGAGGCAAAGTGGGCTTGTCTTACAACTTTCTGCAGCACAGTTTTGAACTTTCAAGAATGGAAAAAATATTAAACTGGAATTAACATATATCTGCTTAAAAAAGATTATTTTGACATAAGATTCTGTTACTTGGAATTCAAATCTCCCTCTCTAAAGAAGAATCCTATATTTTTAACTAATATGGTTTTACCATTTAATTGCTGCAATGCACACCATAGTTACCTTACATGAGTAAAATCAACATTCTCCACATTTCCTTCAATCTCCCAATTTCACATGATTTTAGCATTTAGTTCACTTTTTTTTTGAGAGTGAAGAAATTAGAGGTGAAAAGTTTAGTCTTGGTTTTTCAAAATCAATGAAAAATTTGAAGATTCAGAATCAAACCTTTCTTAGGAACTTGAAATAGCATGACAAAAATGTTCTCATGGCACCCTTTCACCAAGATTTTTTTTGATTAAAGTTACATATTTATTATTCTATACCTCATACATGCCAGAGCAAACAGCAAACAAAATAATGATGACAACTGGGAAAGGTGAAAGAACCACAAGACAAAAAGGTGTTTGTTACTGGATCAGGCTGAATAGTCAGGTGAAGATAATTAAATCCATTTGAACATCGTATGAAATTAAACCCAAATGTAACTGAAATTTTATTCATGTTTCTATACCTTCAAATAATCAGAAACATATATGATAAATAATCTTTCACTTTACTAAAAAAAGAGATAAGCAATATTAGAAATTGTTCTATTCTATGTGGAGGAAGAGGTTTGGACCTCAAAGTGGATCTCAAATTACAGAAGAAACACTGTACGTGTAGGAGCATGGCTTTCTGCTTTTCAAATAACTGCTAGAAAAACGGAAAAGAAAAAAATTGTATAGATGTAGTGAATGGTTTGGCTCTCTCACAAGCCCTTATTTACATGTGGACTTGTGTGAATGTGGAAGGTCTGTGTGAAAGAGGGTTTGCAAGACTGGCTTCTGTAATTGGTTTCTCAATATGTCTGAGTGCTTGCACGACTGAGTGGTCATGAGGGTGCCTGTAACTCCTGTTAACATTAAAGAGATTTATGTTGTGTGTCTGACAACCAATAGGTCCCTTATGGTTCTGGCCTAACTTGAGATTTTAGAAAGTACTGAACATGTTTTGTAAAGAAACAGCAGTCCTATCTTTCAGTAGCATTAATTTTACATAATTGTAGCAGCACCCTGCAAAGGGTCCATCAACTTTCAGATGTTGCTGTGTGCCAGTGTTCTGCTCTGCTAATATAGACGGTGAATTATTATCTTTTACCAATGCACATGTTTGCAGCTACATTTCAGAATTTTCTTTGGTAACTCAAAATTTTGAACAGAAACAGCAGTGAGGCTATGACTTCCTGTTCCAAGTTCAGCATCTGGGCATGGTTGAAATATTCATTTTGCTCCATAAATGTGTTAGTTCAATGTTACTTCTGTGAACATGGCATTATTATGTATCTTTCACACCTTATGAGAACATATTGAAGTACTCACACAGTTCATATTAACCAACTAAGGTTTTGCATTTAATTTACCTTCATTTTTGATTTTTTCTTTTGTATTTGATTTTTAACTAGCCTGAAGCTCAAATAAGCCACCTATTTCTCAACCACCTAAATAAATTACCCTGGCCTGCATAGAAGCAACTTCATCCCTATCCTATATTAACCACTTTCTGTTGCAAATCTTGGAATAAAATCCCTGGACATCCAAGTGTTGGTTTCAACCTAAACAGGAGATGTGTGGCTGTTCCAGAGGGAATTAACTGCAGTGTGGATGACAGAGGGACAAGGAACTGAAAGAATAACAGTTATAAGTTGATGCTGTGCATCCACTTAGGTCATGAAATCTGGCTTTTGGGAGTTTGCATGAAATCTGAATAATACCTGTCCATGTTAAATCTACATTCATGCAGCCCCTTGCAGAAAGGTCCATAACACTATGTCATGCTAAAAAGCTCCCTTACACTGGAACTGGACTGGCTTCCACTCAAGCTGGTTAAAAAAGCAGGAGTAACATGATATTTATTAATGTAGATGTGAACCTTTGTAGCAGTTAACTGTGTGCTTTAAAATAGGGTATAATCTAGATAATCCTCAAAAAATAAGGAAGTTTTGTTTAGAGATCACTTTTAAAAAAAAAAAATGTTAATGGTTGTTAAAGCAGCCTAACAGAAAGAAAATTAAACTAGCAAAAATAGTGAACTGGGAAAAAATAGCAAAAATAGTTATAACTGGGAAGGCCAGCTCAATCAAATATATTTCTTTCACTTAATTATTTCATTCAAAAGCTCTAGGCAGGAAGCTATATTCATGCAAATGAATTTTATAATTAAAACACCACCTGGTATAAGTCTTCATTTTTTATCAGAGTTTTGCTGTGATAGTAAGCAGTTCTGTATAGCAAATTTCTTTACATCCTCCAAGATTCTTTATATAGGAGTGTACAGGTACAAATTTGCCAGCAGATTTCTCATGCAGGCATTCCATCACTCAGTCAGGTCTTCATACGTTGCATATTAATCCATACAGAATCCTGTAGTAAAAGAGAACTGATTAATAGGATGTATTTTCTTCACTTGGTTGCTTATTTAATTTTGCTGAAATTTTTAAATTCTGAAAGTCAAATTATTTCGTTTCAAATTAAGGACATTCTTTGCCTAACCAAAACCAAAACAATATAAAAAAAAAAAAAAGAAAAATCTGAATGTAGGTAACTGTAAAGGGGGGGGGGGGGAATAAAAAGGAAATACTAACTGAAATGTAACACAGATATATTTTAAAGTACTTTAAAATGACTGATAACTGTTAAATAGATTGGAGTTGAATGTTTTAAGTGCCTGTAAGTTTTATTAAAAGATTCATATCAATCAATTTGGAAATATTAAAATAATAATAATAAAAAAGCTTCTAATGTCTACAATTTGCATCCCTCAAACTGCTACTTAATTGAAGTGATGATGTATGAGAAGGTATTTTCTCAGTCTGAAATTGTTTTTCTTTCTTTTCTCCTGGTTGCCTAATATTACCAGAATAGAGCTGGGATTTTAGGTTCACTATGCACCTTTTCTAACATCCTTGACTCCAGACATAGGAACATTTGGAGAATGGCAGTGGAGAGTTAAATCCTGGAACTCTTCCTTTCAAATGCTTAACCAGAGAAACCATCTTATAGACAATTACTTTGTTTAAAAACAAAACCAAACCAACCAAACAAAAAACAAAAGAACACAAAACACACACACAAAAAGCCAACCAAACAAACAAAAAAAACCAAACAAACAAAAAAAGAAACCAACCAAACTCACAGTATAAAACCAGTTTTTGAACAACTTCCTTTTTTTATACTACATATGTTAGGGTCCATCTTATCCCACTCAGGTCTCTCCATTACAAGTTTGACATTGCTGTCTTAGCTAACACTTATAGTACATTTCATTGTTGCCTTAATTAAAAAAAAAAAAAAGAAATTAAGAGAAAAAATAATCTAGACTTGAGTTTGGGGATTCCATTTTTTTTTTTTTTTCCCTAGACTGTGTAATAAATTGTATACTATGGTGCCATGTTTGTGTGGTCTTATGATATTGGTATTTTGCAAGTCACCTAGAAGGAAAAAACACTTATTCCCTGGTTTATGCTAAATTAATTTTGGATTATGCATATCTCTACATCTGATTATATCAGAAATCTATAGATAATTTCATACTGTCTATTTTTAAAATAAAACAAATGGTAGCACAGAAAGCAAGAAAAAAGGCTAGTCAAATCAGAAATTAACATTGTGCAGTGAGGGCTGCAAAGAAAATCTGCACCTCCTTCTTCCTCTAGGAGAGCTACACTTCTTCAAAGGGTAACTGTAATGGTTCCCAGTTGACCAAAAGAATGAGAAGAATTCAGACAAAAAAATACTTTAAGATTCAGTATCAGGAGTTTTCATACTTTGTATGCATCTCATACAGCACAGTGAATTTAAAATGGCAAATGAACGGATTTCACCACCCTCCTTAGACAACACGCCAGATATAACCTAGCATATAGTAGTGTCTTCACTTACTGGTTGTGTTTTATGGTTCTTAAACGTAAAGCAATTACATGGCTTTCTGAGGCAGGTATCTGACATAAAAAAAATCATGTGGGAGACTCCTTGCATTATGAAAAGCATAAAGATATTAGGTGAATATGTTTATTTGGAGACATTCTTGCTTTTATCAAGGAATACTCATTAGTGCTCATATTAGCAAGCATATCTCAATAACATTTTTCAACCACCTGACTTGCATTTTATGAGGGAGCTACTAAGATTGCCAGAGCCCATACTGCAGATAAATACACAAAGCAGGAATAATAGAACTTTACATCCAAATTATCTCTCCCAAGCATCTCCCAGTATTTTGTCAAAAGAAAATATTCATGCAGGAAAATTATGGATATCTTTTAGAATATTTTCTCTTAAATGTTCATTTCTCTCATATGGGATGTTGTTGAGGGTATATAATTTTTTTATTATTACTATTATTTTTTGAGGTCAAATAATTCCAATTTTACATGACAAGCAATGTAGAGATCAAGCTTTTATAAAAGACTTATTACCCAGTCTCTTTCAGTAGTAGATCAATAAACAGTAAAAAGTAGCATGACAGAAACGTGGTATAAAACTTGTCTACCCAACAGGGCTTTCATATTTCCGACATTTTAATAAATCACTGTGCAGAATATTCAGACTCAATTGCACCCTAAGTATTGTGGAGCTTTTAAAATAACTGCTACATTTCTACACCGTTGATTTGCAGTTAGCAGTCTCAGAACACAGGCCTGGAAAAAGCCACTCTTTCTATTAACTTTCACTGGAACATCTCTGCCTATGCTTAGGAGCACAGCTAAAAGTTTTCTCCATGAGCAAACATGTTAACAATATCATTAATGACTTTACATTTACATTTATGTTGCTATGTACTTTGTTTATATTACGCATTGGGTTTCACTTTTATCTGGGGATTTATATTATTTTCTCAACTCCTGGTGTTACCTGTATAAAAGAAACAATACCAGACTCAATCTCAATCTTCCCAATTTGAATTGAGTGTTGAGCCCAGGCACAGCTACAGTTTGAGCAAAGAACAAATTCAGAACAGCCCTGCGGAAAAGGACTTGGGGCGTTGGTTGATGAGAATCTCAACATGAGCTGGCTTCAGTGTGTGCTCACAGCCCAGAAAGCCAGCCGCATCCTGGACTGCATCAAAAGAAGCATGACCAGCAGGTCAAAGGAGGTGATCCTGCCCCTTTGCTCTTGTGAGACCCCACTTGGATCACTGTATGCACTTCTGGTGCCCTCAACATTAAAGGGACATGGAACTGTTGGAACAAGTCCAGAGGAGGGCCACAAGGACGATTGGGGGGCTGGAGCACCTCCCATATGAAGACTGGCTGAGAAAGTTCAGGCTCTTCAGCTTTGAGAAGGCTGCATGGAGACCTCATAGCAGCCTTCCAGTATCTGAAAGGGGCCTACAAGTGTTAGAGAATTGTATAATTTTTTTTTACTTCATAACTCTGTGTGGTTGTTCTATCATGAAACTTCCCTCTTTTGGTATTAAAGAAGAGCGGAGTTTTGTGATGGCATAAACATATAGCATAGCAGACAGTATAATAGAAGTAATTATATTTTAAAGTATAAATCAGTATGTATACATATCAATAGTAGGCTCTTATAGATTTTTGTATGTGGTTGGGGTACGGAATAGCAACCTTTTATTAAACTCAGCAATAGTTGTACCATCTGGTACCTTAGTAACTCTGTAGTCTTAGCAATAGAAACTAACATAACCATATACAGAACAGGGAGTGTAAGAAGGAATGTACTGTGGAGACGTACCCAAGTAGAACCGAGGTATACCAGAAGAAGCCAAGTGAAGATAAGAGAATGCTAACATCCACAAAACCCTTGGGGCCTGTCTAAGAGACCGAAAGGTGAAAAGGACAGAGCGAGGAAGATTTCGCCCTGATGAAGTAAGGAGTCTTCCTCAGATGAAGTAAGAAGTGAGGGGGCTACTTGACGACCACCAGAGGGGGCTGCTCAAGCACAGTAGAGGCTGATGTTGCAATGGACTGATGGAGCAATCCCTGATGCATATGTATTAGTTGGTGAAGCAACCTATATTGAATATGTATTAGTTGCAAAACTTTTAATGTATAAATTACGAACGCAATGTGACGGGAATCGGAATCAGATTTGGGTGCGTACCCCTGGTTCCCGGCGCCTCAATAAAGCACCTCATATAACCATCCTGGTGGTTATGTCTTTTTCTCGACACTAACACAAGGATGCCAGAGAGAGACTAATGAAACAGCTGCTTCCTCAGAACTCCTTTGAATGCATCTTGAGAGGTTCTAATATTTGTTAATGTTTGTGACTGGTGTAGAGGACTGGGGAAAAAAATACGTTAATTTATTCTGATACTTAGTTTCTCATTTTTCAGAGTTGCACCTATATTGGCAGAATCATAGTTTAGGCTTTCATAACACAATAACAAAATTATCCACTTGTTGAGGCTCAACCTGCATTTCTTTCACTTCAATGTCTTTACTGAAAAATATCCAAAGGGACCCTCTGTTTGTTTCATGAAGCCTATGTAAAGTGTTTGCTGATAGAAGTAATCATTAAGTTGGCTGTGAATTTAATACTGGTTTTAAACAAATTTGGGTGTAACACTGTGCATTAATTAGCTTTACAAAATATAATGCTCACATTAAGATAAATCTTTATGCCATAAATTTAACATAAGTTATACTATTTAGTCACCGTAAGTCAGACTTTAAAGTGATGACTTTTTATTAGTCACCCTTCACTTCTAAAATCTTTGATTCCAGTTTGTTTGACTATTCTCAGACTTTTCAGATTTTTAAATTCTGCAATATTCTCTAAAATAACAGCATTTTATCTTAGCATTTTGCATTGGGTTAAATAAATAATTAAGAAAATTCTGACAGGAATGCAAGACTTCAAGACAAGTAGAAACATAAAAACTACCTTTGGTAGTTTTCAGAAATTTATTTTCTTTTAAAGAAACATGCACTCTTTTCTTCCCCTTCCATTATGCAGATACCTGTGAACAGGCAGTCTTACCTCTGCCCTATCATGGCAAAATGAGGGTGATTAGTCAAGTCCTACACATTTGACATTTTTTTTTAATTATTATTTTTTAATTTTAGCTCAGTTCCTCACTAATTTCAGGTCATGTCAACTCATGTTATTGGGTTTCATACAAAAAAAAATTTGCTTTGTTGTTTTGTCACAGAGGAAAAAAGTAGTATACATTTTAGAGTTACAAAAGCTATAATTTTCCTCCACCTAAAACCTTTCTCTACCTCTTCCAAAGCATGAAATTGTTTTCTTTTAAATATTAGATATATGTATCCATATGGATAGTTAAACTATGATTTTCCCACTTGGATGACATAACTGCTATTCAGAAATACCAGAACAGGAACACTAAACACCAGAAGATACCATTTAATATTAAGAATTATCTTTTCTTTTTCCATCATAAAGTGTCATTAGTACTGGTCACTGAAGTCTGCAACATATTGCTGCATAAGAAGCTACTATCTCTGACCTTCTTGAGTGTCTGGTTTGTTTTCTGGTTTTCAGTTATTTTTTTACAACTGTTCCTGTAACCATAGAATCATAGAATACCAGGTTAAAAGAGGCCTCAAGGATCATCTGATTTAATTTTTTTTTGGCAAAAGCAGAGTCTAGACAAGATGGCCCAATAACCTGCCCAGATAAATCTTAAAAATCTCCAGTATTGGGGAATCTACCACTTCCCTGGAGACATTATTCTAGTGGCTGGTTATTCTCACTGTGAAAAATTTTCCTCTCATCCAGTCAGAATCTCCCCAGGAATATCTTTTGCTCATTACCCCTCGTGTTTTTTATGTGACTCCTTGTAAAAAAGGAAGTCTTTATCTTCTTTAGAGCCTTTAAATACTGGAACACACTCAAAGGCCAGTCTAACATGGCCTTGAACACTTCCAGGGTTGGAGAATCCACAGCTTCTCTGGGCAACCTGTTCCAATTTCTCACCGCACTCTTAGTGAATAATTCTTTCCTAACATCTAATCTAAATCAACTTTCTTTCAGCTTAAAGCTGTTCCCGCTTATCCTATCACTACATGCCCTTGTAAAAAGGTTATAACAATAATGAGTTCTATGTGTCTGCTGGTGATGCCCTCATTGATGTTCCCTAGCATCCTGTTGGCTTTCTTTGCTGCAGCTGCACACGTTAACTCCTATTGAGCTAGCTGTACACCAGGACCCCCATATCCCTTTCTATAGAGATGAATCCCAGCCAAGTAGGTTGCAGCCTGTGCTTCACTTCTGAATTGTGTTTACCCAGCTGCAAGATCTTACACTTGTCGATGTTGAACTTCATAGAGTTCTTGTTAGCTCACTCGTCCATCCTAGGCAGGTGATTCTGCAAGGTGGCACTCCCTTCCAAGGTATCTGCTTCCCAATTTAGTTCGATAACATCAACAGACTACATCAGGATACATTATGTCCTGTCATTCATCTCACCTACAAAGATATTAATCAGTGTTGGTCTCAGTATTTACCCCTGGGGACCCCACCAGTGACAGGTCACCAGTTTGAAAAGGAGCTGTTTACCACCACCCACTCAGGGCAGCCTGTCAGACAGTTCCCCACCAGGAACCCTAACCCTAACCCTAACCCATAACAAACCAAGCATCCTTGGTTACTTATAAAATCTCCCAACTTTCATAATGCTGCAAGAATATAATTCAAGAAGAGGTTAAAAAAATGCATAGTTACCTCACAGTTTGATTTTTATGCTACTTCAGAAGCAACTTGGCCAACAGTTCTAAAAATTTAGCTAGGCTATATATTTTCAAACAAGAAATTCTGTTTCTTTCTTTATGTTTAAAGAACTAGATGCCTTTCTAAAAAAAAAAATTTAGAAAACTAGAAGAAATTATACTTACTGCATCTTTAATATATACCACATGTAACATATGCTAATGTGTATGGCTTTCAGAAAAAAAATATTTTTAGTCTGTGGAATATATTTGTTCATTGGTCTTAAATTACTTTGTATTGAACAAAATTCCTGTGACAATGTCTTCCAGTATAATTCCACAAAGATTACTTAATTATTCTGTGGAAGCACTGGAGGAAAAGCCTAACTTAAGGTATATCACATGGGCTTTGTTATTTAACAACTGGCTATTTGTTTATTCCCAATATATTCCTCTAAGTGCCTCATTAACTATGCTTAAGCTTCCAAGTTGAAGTGAGAGGCAAGCACACTATGTTGTCTCATGTTGCTCTTTGCCTGAGGGGCATTGAAATTTTAATACCAGATACAGTGCCCCAAGACTATATTCTAGCATTATTATGCACATTATACAATATTGCTAAAGCACGTGATGAACCATGTTAAACAGTAACCAAATATTTAAATGAATGTATTTCAATGGGTAATGGCATTGCTGTAGTATTTGCTTAGTTAGCAAATATACGATCAAATGATTTTGTTGATTTGATTTAACTATGTGACAAATACTTTCATTCCAATATCTTTTTCTTTTAATATTGTAGGGATTGGACCTCAAAAAAAATTAGTTCTAGTTTCCATAGAAATCTATGTAAATATCTGCTGAGATTTTTAATCCCAGCTTTGAGTTAAGTAACATGAAGCTACTTGTTGACTCCCCCATCCCCTGGTGGAATGGGAAGCAGAATCAAAAAAAGGAAAAACCCACTGAGATAAGAACAGTTTATAATTTAAATAATGTACACAATAGTAATAATAACAAATAAATACAGAGAGAGAAACAAAAGAGAGGAGTAAAAGATATATTGCCACAAGGTGAGACTTCATCTAGAACACAAGAAGACATTTCTAATTAGGCATCATCTGCAAAAATCTCATGGGTTGAATTTATTTAAGATAACTTCAATCTGCCTTTCAAACTTGCTTCATTTGCTATTTCTTTCAAATAATCCCTCTAGAAAAGTTTTGCATTTCATGATGTCTTTTGTGTGTTCATTTTTATAGTAATATTGTCCAAATTGCTTCTGATGCCTCAAATATAAATAAAGCATTCATTTAAAAATGTATTCTAGTGTATTGTCAGATGATTGGCAGTGAGTTCAGTTGGACAGATTTAAAGCATTAGTCTCAGATAGAGACAACTACTTCATCATCTGAATTTCAGGAACAGGGTTTTTTTTAAGTAACTGAAGCCCAGGAAGATCAAAAACAGTGAGTGCAGGGCAACACAATGTAAACACTGTAGGTATTTTCCTGCTAGCTTGCTCTTTTCCACTACTGAGGACTGGTTACCTGTTAGCAGTTGGAGCATATTATATGTGTCCTCAATACGTCTTGCACTTTTTCCCATCCTAAATGAGCTTACTTAATGCTTTCCAAGAATACTTAGCAGCATGAATAAAAACACACTACAAGGAGGCCATAAGGAGGATCTTCCCTCTTCCACCTGCTTCACTTCTCTCACTTTCTCTCTTACCAGCTGCTATAAGAAGCCAGATACAAATACTTCTACGATGAGGGCAGGCATCATTTGCACGTTAATCTATTTTTTATTGGTATTTGTTGCCACTGTATCCTTTCTGCTGTACACCACCATGCGTGAAAATCACCTCTGCTTCACTTTCACTTAATGTTCTTGCTAACGTACCGCTGTGCTAGAAAGGGAGACGTTACTGCTAGTAAACTAGTATCTGATGAGATAGTTTTGTGGCATGTAAAGCTGGAGTGGCAGTAAAATGTAAGCAATAACTCTACTTTTTTATCAGCTAGATATATATATCAGAATTGTGGGTATTCTGTCCCAAGCCGTATCCAAACGTAAACTGGTAGCAGTTGAAGACTCTGTGATTCAAACCAAGAATATTTTCTGTTATTTAATATGATGAGATGGACTGCAATTTTTATCTTTTCCTAGTTGGTAACAACAAATGCAAAAATTCAAATACGAGGCAGGAGGTCAGTAACTTCCTACTGAGTTTTGACTACATATGGAGGCCCACCTGCCTTGCCCAGAAAAGAAAATGAGTTGGGGTAACGCAGTTTGGGAATTTCAGTAATGATCAGCATCAGTGCAAATTATAAATATTCAAAGCCATTCACACAAAATGTCTTTCATTTACTCATTGGGTGCTGAACAGTGTAATCAGACCTTTAAAGAGAACATTTCCTACTACCGTGAGTCTTTTTATAGTGCAATAAGGCTTTTAGGGGTCCATTTGGGAAAACATAGTTATCTTGGGAGATGACTCACAATTGATTTCACCTTGCCTGGAGGCTTTCCTGTTAATAAATTTTGAACTATCATGTTTTAAAAGCTAATAAAAATAGATGAAATCTTTCTTTTTTTTTTTTTGGGGGGGGGGGGGGGGGTAAACTGCAATTTATGGTCTCCTGGCAGTCTAGCATAGAATAAATGAATGGTAGAGGTAAAAGGCAACGATAGACCCAATTCTACTGATGATTCCAAAATTTACTGCCACTTGCCTTTCTTACTAGTAGGCAAAGCTCAGAAAATTGTAATTTTCTTCATGGTCATAGCCTTCTAAAATTGCTAATAGTCTAGTTTAAACGTTGATTCTTGATGAGATTTTGAATTACCATTTTGGGGAGCTGTACTTTGACCCATAGTAAATAAAATAAATAAAAGAAATAAAATGAGGGGGAAGATTCTGGGTTTTGGATAACTTGTTAACTATCAACCAGTATAAACATTTTAAGAACATGAGGGTAGATACAGACTAGATATAAAAATTATTTTTTTTACAATGAGGATGGTGAAACACTGGAACAGGTTGCCCAGAAAGATTATAGAGGTGTCATGGATTCAGCAGTAGCTCATGCTCTGCCAGGGAGGAGGGAGAGATAGGGCGCCTGGTCTGGGCTAGTCGGGGAGGTATTCCATACCACAGCACGTCCTGCTCGGGGAGGGGACTGGAAGCTGGCCGGAAGGGAAGGGGTTAACACTCTGGGCTGGGCTCAGGGAGGCAACTGGAAGCTGGCCAGGAGGGGAGGGGGGAGCTCTCTCTCTCTTCCGGGCTGGCCTCGTGGTGGCAGGTGGTATCCTATTCTCTCTCCCTGTTTGTCTCCTCTAACACTGATTTATTGGTATCGGTGGTGATTTGTGTTATACCCTAGTTGCTGGACTGATTTTACCTCCATCCGTGGGAGTTGTATTCCTCTGGCTCTCCTTCCCATCCCTCCGGGAATGGGAAGGTGGGGGGGGGAGGGGAAACCAAGGGGGAACTGTGCAGATTTAGTTTAAACCACAACAGGTTTTGGTGCCCAACGTGGGGCTCAAACCCACAAAATAACAACAAATTTGACAGGATTTATAGTCATTTGTCACAATACTGTTTTATTGGCTCTCACAGTTTTTTCTCTTGATCTCACAGTTTCAGGATTTTACCAATTACTTTTCATATATATTAGCTGTGTTAGTGTTTATCAAGTATGGGGTTTGGGCTAAGATTCTTATCTCATTGTTCTTTATGTTAATGACTTGTAATACAATAGAAGCATTCATCATGAGACTGATCTGTTTTATGCTCCCGGTATGGTCACCAACTTTATATTTTGGGAGGTATATAATAGAAGTGCTTAGCAATTTCACATCTTTTCTCTCCTTCTCGAGTGGTCAACCTGTGAAGGAGACATTCTTCTATCCTCACAGTGTTCTCTCCAGATGGTCTACAACATCATTTGAGGGGTTTGAAGTTTTTGAATGGCCTTTTAATACTGTTGAGACTTGTATGCTGATTGTGATGGGGATCACCATAGTACCACGCATACAGAGTGTGTTTTGTTCACAGTTATTTCATCTGATTTCAAGAGTTAAGCGGAGTCAGGTCTGGTCCTGTATTGGGGTTAAACGACGAAATAGGAGGACCTGGAGATATTCCCAGCGGCTGGACAGTCATGAGTGGCAGGGTGTGTGGGATAGTATGGGTAAGCATCTAGGTCAGTGGGCCCCTCCAGTACTTTGGAATTTTACTCCCGAACAAGTGAAGAATCTGGAAGAATTAGTAAAACACCTAAATGAGGTGTGTTGTCGTCCTGGCCATACCAGAGATGGACAAATTACAGCGACATGCTGGGGCTTGGCCTATGCCTATAGGGCCTTGTTCGACACTACCCAACCCCTTCAAAAAGAAAAAAAAATGTCCCTGGATCTGAGAGCAACACAGAAGTCAGCGCAGCTGTTCCAACTCCAAGTACAGCAGCTACACCATCCCCAGTGGCAAGTACAGATGCTACCCAAACCTCAGCTGTGACAGACAGTGCTACTACCCCAGTAACGAGTACAGCGGCTATTCAATCCTCGACTGTGACAGACAGTGCAGCTACCCCAGCAACAAGTACAGTTGCTACTCAAACTACAATGATAATCACTGCATCTGAACTAGAGGACCAATTTGTACCAATATGGGTTGCTCCTGTACACAAGAGAAAAACCAGAAAGGAGGCAAGAGGGAGGAGGCAGGATGAAGAAACTACGCATACACTACCTGGTCTAGTATCTGATCAGGGGTCATCATCACATGATGAAGAAGAAGAGGTGACTACTCGATCTCGGACCTCAACTGAGTTGCGGAATATGCGAAAAGATTTCACCCGTCAATCAGGGGAGCACATCATCACATGGCTGCTCCGATGTTGGGATAATGGGGGCAATGGTCACGAACTAGCAGGTACAGAAGCCAAGCAGCTGGGATCACTTGCTAGAGAAGGGGGAATTGACAAAACAGTTGCAAGAGAGAAAAAGTCCCTCAGTCTTTGGAGGCGGCTTTTGGCAGCTGAGAAAGAAAGGTTCCCATACAAGGATGATGTTAAGACTCGTTCAGCCAAGTGGACTACAATAGACAAAGGCATCCAGTCCCTGAGGGAATCAGCTATCGTAGAGATGATCTACCACACCAAGCCGAATAATAGGAATGTACCCATAGACCCAGATGAAATCGAATGCACACAACCCATGTGGCGAAAGCTTACACGGAATGCACCGTTGTCATATGCCCATCCATTGGCAACGGTAACCTGGAATGACATCGCACCACTAACAGTGGATGAAATGGTTCATAAACTCCGAGAATTCGAAGACAGTCTTACCCCTTCCATCATCTCAGCTGTGGAAAAACTGTCTCAGGATCTCAAACAGTTGAGGGATGATCTGTCTGATTTATCCAGCTCCTCACGTGTGCCAACACGCGTTTCAGCTATTAACAAAAGGCGTCCTATTGCTCGAGAGAGAAAATATATAAGATACACACCACGGGCCACCCTATGGTTTTACCTGCGGGATCACAGAGAAGACATGACAAAGTGGGATGGAAAACCTACTTCAGCCTTGGAGGAACGTGTGTGTGAATTGAAGAGAGGAGCAAGGGCCAAGACTGATCGCCCCATGAGAGCTGCAGCTTCAGTCTCTGGTGAACAGGTTCCCAGATGGAGCGGAAGAGCTGATTTTACTCCATCTCCTGTGATAAAGAAGAATAATCCCTTTCAACACGACTTAGGTGTCCAAGATTGTGACGACAATGACTATTAGAGGGGCCCTGCCTCCAGCCAGGTGGAGGTAGGGGACAATCGTATTTACTGGACTGTGTGGATCAAATGGCCTGGCACATCAGCCCCACGGAAGTATAAGGCTCTAGCTGATACCGGAGCACAGTGTACCCTGATGCCATCGAACTGTCAAGGGGTGGAACCCATCTATATTTCTGGAGTGACAGGAGGGTCCCAAGAGTTGACTGTACTAGAGGCTGAAATTAGCCTGACTGGGAGGAAATGGCAGAAGCACCCCATTGTGACTGGTCCAGAGGCTCCATGCATCCTTGGCATGGACTACCTGAGGAGAGGGTACTTCAAAGACCCAAAAGGGTACCGGTGGGCTTTTGGTATTGCTGCTTTGGAGACTGAGGAAATTGAGTAGCTGTCCACCTTGCCTGGTCTCTCAGAGGATCCTGCTGTTGTGGGGTTGCTGAAAGTCGAAGAACAACAAGTGCCAATTGCAACCACAACAGTGCACCGGCGGCAATATCGCACCAATCGAGACTCCCTGATTCCCATCCATAATCTGATCCATAGACTGGAAAGGCAGGGAGTGATCAGCAGGACCCGCTCACCCTTTAATAGCCCCATATAGCCAGTGCGAAAGTCTAACGGAGAGTGGAGACTAACAGTAGACTATCGTGGCCTGAATGAAGTCACACCACCATTGAGTGCTGCCGTGCCGGACATGTTAGAACTGCAGTATGAATTAGAGTCAAAGGCAGCCAAGTGGTATGCCACGATTGATATTGCCAATCCATTTTTCTCAATTCCTTTGTCAGCAAGTGCAGGCCACAGTTCGCTTTTACGTGGAGGGGTGTCCAGTTCACTTGGGAACCGACTGCCCCAGGGGTGGAAACACAGCCCCACCATCTGCCACGGACTGATCCAGACTGCACTGGAACAGGGGCAAGCTCCAGAACACTTGCAATACATCGATGACATTATTGTGTGGGGTGATACAGCAGAAGAAGTTTTTGAGAAAGGGAGGGAAATAATCCAAACCCTGCTGAAAGTCGGTTTTGCCATAAAACGGAGTAAAGTCAAGGGACCTGCACGGGAAATTCAATTTTTGGGAATAAAATGGCAAGATGGACGTAGACATATCCCTGCAGAAGTAATCAGTAAGATAACAGCAATGTCTCCACCAACTGATAAGAAAGGAACACAAGCTTTCTTGGGTGCTGTGGGGTTCTGGAGAATGCACATTCCAAATTACAGTTCAATCGTAAGTCCTCTCTATCATGTGACCTGGAAAAAGAATGATTTCAAATGGGGTCCTGAGCAACAACAGGTCTTTGAGCAAATTAAACGCGAGATAGTTCAGGCAGTGGCCCTTGGACCAGTCCGGACCGGTCCAGATGTGAAAAATGTACTGTACACCGCAGCTGGGGAGAATGGTCCTACCTGGAGCCTCTGGCAGAAAACTCCAGGGGAGACTCGAGGTCGACCCCTTGGTTTTTGGAGTCAGGGATACAAAGGCTTGGAGGCCAGCTATACCCCAATGGAGAAAGAGATATTGGCAGCTTATGAAGGGGTTCGAGCTGCTTCGGAAGTGATTGGCACTGAAGCACAGCTCCTTTTGGCCCCCGCTTGCCAGTGCTGGGCTGGATGTTCAAAGGCAGGGTCTCCTCTACACATCATGCAACTGATGCTACTTGGAGTAAATGGGCTGCACTAATTACACAATGAGCTTGGATAGGAAATCCCAGTCATCCAGGCATTCTGGAAGTCACCATGGACTGGCCAGAGGGCAAGGATTTTGGAATGTCACCAGAGGAGGAGATGATGCATGCCAAAGAGACACCACCATATAATAAATTGTCAGAAAGTGAAAAGCAGTATGCTTTGTTCACTGATGGGTCCTGCCATATTGTGGGAAAGCATCGGAGATGGAAGGCAGCTGTATGGAGTCCTCAGTGACAAGTTGCAGAAACTGCTGAAGGAGAGGGTGAATCGAGTCAGTTTGCCGAGGTGAAAGCCATCCAGCTGGCCCTGGACATTGCTGAGCGAGAAAGGTGGCCAGTACTCTACCTTTATACTGACTCATGGATGGTGGCAAATGCCCTGTGGGGGTGGTTGCAGCAATGGAAGCAGGGCAACTGGCAACGCAGAGGTAAACCCATCTGGGCTGCTGCATTATGGCAAGATATCGCTGCCCGGGTGCAGAAGCTGGTGGTGAGGGTACACCATGTAGATGCCCACATACCTAAGAGTCGGGCTGCTGAGGAACACCACAATAACCAACAAGTGGATAAAGCTGCTAAGATTGAAGTCGCAAAGATGGACTTAGATTGGCAACATTAAAGGTGAATTATTTTTGACCCGGTGGGCCCATGACACTTCAGGCCATCAGGGCAGAGACTCAACGCACAAATGGGCTCGTGATCGAGGGTTGGACTTAACAATGAACACTATGGCCCAGGTTATTCATGAGTGTGAGACATGTGCTGCAATTAAACAAGCTAAACGGTTAAAACCTCTTTGGTATGGAGGACGATGGCTGAAGTATAAATATGGGGAGGCCTTGCAAATTGACTATATCATACTCCCCCCAACCTGCTAAGGCAAGTGCTATGTGCTTACCATGGTGGAAACAACCACAGGATGGCTGGAAATATATGCTGTGCCCCACGCCACTGCCCGGAACACTTTCCTGGGCCTTGAGAACCAGATTTTGTGGCGACATGGCACCCCAGAGAGAATTGAGTCAGACAATGGGGCTCATTTTCAGAACAACCTTATAGGCACTTGGGCCAAAGGACATGGCATTGAGTGGGTATATCACATCCCCTACCATGAACCAGCCTCTGGGAAAATTGAACGGTACAATGGGCTGTTAAAAACTACACTGAGAGCAATGGGTGGGGGAACTTTCAGGCATTGGGATACACATTTACCAAAGGCCACCTGGCTGGTCAACACCAGAGGATCTGCCAACAGGGCTGGCCCAGCCCAGTCAGAACTTTTACATATTGTAGAGGGGGACAAGGTTCCTGTAGTGCACATGAGGAATTTGCTAGGGAAGACAGTCTGGGTTACTCCTGTTCCAGGCCAAGGCAAACCCACTCGTGGGACTGCTTTTGCTCAAGGACCCGGATATACTTGTTGATGCGGGAAGATGCAGGTAGATGGGGAAGTCCGATGTATACGTCAAGGGGATTTGATTTTAGGGGAAAACAGCCAGTGAACTTAATTATATGTTGTTGCTTGCTGTGTAATATTTTTGTAGTCTATCAACTAGATGTCTTCAGGTTACCAGCGACTGGCCCTGATGTCCCTCTAACCATCGTCCCAACAGAGAATGAACTTTGATAGAACCAGATGATTTCTGCAATAGAGGGATGATCAACATCGGCAGGCAACAATCCAGCACTGCACGCAGACTTTCCTGCTGCAAAAGACTATTACAAACCTGACATCATGGACCAAATGGACTCAATTGCATTATAGGGATTGGTCCATGTATTAAGAAATGATTTCTTTCTATCTGTCTGGGTGTATGCAGATGTATATATATATATATGTATATCTATATGATGGTATATTGAAAATGTGGGATCTGAGCATGACATGAATGGTATGGAATAAGGGGTGGATAATGTCATGGGTTCAGCAGTAGCTCATGCTCTGCCAGGGAGGAGGGAGAGATAGGGTGCCTGGTCTGGGCTAGTCGGGGTGGTATTCCATACCACAACACGTCCTGCTCGGGGAGGGGACTGGAAGCTGGCCGGAAGGGAAGGGGTTAACACTCCAGGCTGGGCTCAGGGAGGCAACTGGAAGCTGGCCAGGAGGGGAGGGGGGAGCTCTCTCTCTCTTCCGGGCTGGCCTCGTGGCGGCAGGTGGTATCCTATTCTCTCTCCCTGTTTGTCTCCTCTAACACTGATTTATTGGTATTGGTGGTGATTTGTGTTATACCCTAGTTGCTGGACTGATTTTTCCTCCATCCATGGGAGTTGTATTCCTCTGGCTCTCCTTCCCATCCCTCCGGGAGTGGGAAGGTGAGGGGGGGGAGGGGAAACCAAGGAGGAACTGTGCAGATTTAGTTTAAACCATGACAAGAGGTCACTTCCAATCCAAACTATTTTATGATTCTGTGATTCTAAGAAATATTTTATGTTATCTGGGACTGGTTTTGGAATACACTTGACTGATTCTTGTCTTGGTTGTTCTCAGTCCATGGAGATGGAAGACAATCAGTAGTACTCATCTATTTATTTCAAAGGTTTGTGCGTTTTCGCCACTCATATTCCCCCCATTACCTTTCCCTCTCACTCAAGATGTCTTTGGAATAGAAGCTCAGCTTTGCTGTCTATAACTACATGAAAAGATGTTGTAGTAAGGTGGGTGTCAGTCACTTCTTCCAAGTAATAACAATACCCTGGAGGTATTTAAAAGACATGTAGATGCCTTGCTAGGGGCTTGGTTTAGTCCTGAACTTGTCAGTGTGTGCTACTTTTGGCCACGTTTTTTCATAGTATCTGGTATGGGGCTACATTTTAATTTATGCTGAGACCACAGTGTTGATAACAGAGGGAGGTTTTCACCACTGCTGAGCAGTTCTTACACAATCAAGGCCTTTTCTTCTTGTCACCCCACCCCATTAGTGAGACAGCTGGGGGGTGTACAAAAACTGGGGAGAGAAAATAGTGGGAACAGATGATCCCAACTGACCTAAAGGATATTCAAGAGCATATGGAGGCACGCTCAACAATAAATCTAGGGGGAAAGATGGCAACGGGGCTGCTGCTCAAGGCCTGGCAGGGTACCAGTCAGTTGATGGCGAGTGACTGTTTAATCTCTTGTCTTTCTTGGGTTTGATTTCGCTGTCTTTGTTACTTCTATTATTATTATCAATACTACTATTATTATTATTAATTATTACTATTATTACTGTTGTTAGTACTTGCCCTGGGTTCAGCAGTAGCAGCCATTTTTCTCCTTCTTAGTAGCTGGTGCAGTGCTTTGGTTTTGACTTTTGTCCTGGGAACAATGCTGATAGCACCAATTTTTTTAGTTGTTGCTCAGTAATATTTACTCTGACCAAGGATTTTCTGAGTCTCATGCTCTGCCAAGGAGGAGGGGAAGCCAGGAAGAAACAGAGACAGAACACCTGACTCAAACTAGCCACAGGGGTATTTCATACCACAGCACATCATGCCCAGTATATAAACTGGGAGCAGTTACCCAAAAGGGAAAGATCACTGCTCAGTTTTATCAAGCCAAATTAATTAGACATTAATTTGTTTTTTTACATGTCTAAATTACTGCATTTATTATCCTGGAAGGAAGAGCTTTAAAAATACAAAAAGTTTAACAGCTACTTTGCACAATTATCTTGGCTACACTGATGCCATGGTGGCCTCACAGGAAGGCACCGAAATCAGGCCACCCTAAAATCCTATGGGCTTTGGACACTGTTCCTATATAGAATGATTTAGCTCTGATCATCCTGCAAAATGAACATGGGACTTCGTAAACATCCAAACCCAGTGTTCTTAGCAAGTGAAGCTAGTCTCAGATGTTGTGCTATGAGTACAGGACTTGGATTTTGCATTCATGGTCCTTGAAACAACACTCACCAGTTGTATAATTTCAATAAATAAAATTTTGTACAAACATCAAGTATATAGGGTAGAACTTTATGGACACAGGAGAGCTAGTCTCTGATAGAATGAAAATAGAAGACATTGTAACTCGTTAAATTTGAATTTTCACTTTGTAGAATTACTGCATGATCAAGTGTTAATCCTTTTGACGCATGTTCTGTATTAATTTCAACGGCTTTTCTTTCATACTGAAGTCCATATCTGGCCTTTAGTCTCTTATGCAGAGTCATGTACAATTCCTCCTATTCTTGAGGAATTATGACTTTACAAAGTATCTGTATAAAAGCCATGGAGAGAAGACAAACAGATTCATACAATAGAGAAAAATCATATGGCCTACTGTAACTCATTGTCTGGTATGTGAATAAGAGGTATTTTAGTAGAGAGAGACTGAGAGAGACCTAAATAGCTGAGTTGAAAATAATTCGTTATTGTAACATATTATATAGTTTTATAAAGAACTCATAGTTGACTTCAAGACTTCATAATTATGTTCCATGTTTTTGTATTGACTCTGTGATCACTTATGATCTTATTGGTTTCTTCCCAGTTTAAAACCACTGAAAAGTGCAATTACACTGATATAAAAATTAATGAATTTAATTAGGTATTCAGGAAATTTTACTAAGAGCATTTTATGGAAAATACATAGTATGAAAAGGGGCAGGGTTTGTACTATCTAGAATTCATTATGCCACAATCATGACAAAATGCAGATGATTTGACTCTTTGACCTTCATTAATTAGATTTTCACTAGAAATTAACACCATAATGTATAGCAAATTCAGGTCAAAAATACTAGAATTTAAGGATGCAGCATTCATGAATTTTAAATTCTCAAGAGAGTAAGCACTTTAAAAAGAAAAAAAAAGTGGTTTAAGGGTTAATTTCATTAGTTTTCATACTGGAAAAGCTGAGTTGAAAGAATGTAAAATGCCTGTGGTGATTTTGATACAAATTCTATAATGCATGGCAAATGTACTAAGGAGAAGTGGTAAATATTTAAGAAATACTTGAACAGACTGAAACTGAAATCCATTCCTGTTTAAATTTAAGCAGCAAAAAGGTCGGAAAAGGCCAACATGATTAAGTAAGGTGATATAAAGAGCAGTTGAAGAAAGAAGTGAAGAATGTTAAAAATATATACACATGACACAGTAAAGAACAGGATCTACAAAAAATATGCAGAAGCAAGTTAAACCAAGAACTGCAGGTATAAAATGAAATACTGAAAGCTGTATTACACATAATGCTGAAGTGAACAAAGGGACCTTCAAATATAGTGCCTATAGAGAGCTGGTAAAGAGAAAAAAATGGCCTACTAAGAAAATTACAGGATAATTTTGAGGTAGGAAATGTGAGATTAATCAATAATCTTATTTTTAGCTTGGTGCCCTGAAGAATATGTTTCACATGACCTGTCAGTGTTTGTCATGGGTTCAGCCATAGCAGTCATTTTTCTCCTTCTTGTAGCTGGTGCAGTGCTGGGTTTTGACTTCTGGGCTGGGAACAGTTGCTTGATAGCGAGCATGTTTTGAGGGTGTTTTTGTTCAGGGCCTTTTCTGAGCACGTGCTCTGCCGGGGAGGAGGGGAGGCCAGGAGGAAGGAGAGACAGGACACCTGACCCAGGCTAGCCAATGGGGTATTCCATACCATAGCACGTGATGCCCAGGATGCAACTGGGAGAGAGAGTTGGAAAGGTGGAGCTCTGGGGAGAAATGGAGGAGGTAGCACACGGTGCACGGCCGGGCAGGATGGAGTGAGTTATGGGTCGGTGGCTGGTGAGGTGTTGTATTCTCTTCACTTGTTGTTTGCTCTATCATTATTATTTGTAGTAGTAGTGGCAGTAGTGATTTATGTTATGCCTTAGCAATTAAACCGTTCTTATCTCAATCCGTGGGGGCTACATTCTTTGGATTCTCCTTCCTAACTCTCCGGGAGTTGGGGGAGCAAGGGGGTAGTGAGTGAGAGTACTGTGAGGATTTGGTTTAAACCGTGACAGTGTTCTTCAGTAACTTTTGAAGGATCAAGTATTTCAGCCATATTTGACAGTGGAAAGGAGGCTTTTTAAAATGCCTGTTTTTTTTTGTGTTAATTAGCAGTTGATGCTGGAAAGAAAAGGTCATGATGTACACTAACACACAGGTACCTGATTTAAAAAAACTGTTTGGTGATACTACATGTACTGGTTAGTCCACAGTCAGCCAGCTTTCATGTACCATTTCTTGCCAGCCAGGAGACAGAGGAGAGTGCTGACAGAATTTTGGATAACACCTGTGGTGCAAGCAACAGTTTAGGAATACTGCATATGAAGAACAACTGTATATAATTTGTGCATAGGATGCAGGAGCAGATAGTGAGAAGTGGTGGCATCAGAGTGTTCAGACTGGTTCTGTGTTAGGGTTTTGTGCTAGCAAATGAGAGACTATTCTGTGTTGAAGAAAGGGAAGTATTAACTCTCTTAAAGTCTCCCTCCTTTTCTTCCTACATATTGTAAGATCTGAGATGCTGGATCAAACCATGTTCAATTTGTGATCACTGTGCACAAGTGAGGGCAGACTTCGATTGTGTTATCTACTCAGACAAAAAACAAAGTTAATCACATACCAACAGAGGAGTTTTAGGGGCAGTAAAGCCAGACTTTTTTAATTGTCTTTGATATCACATATTCTTCAGAAGCAATATAAAGCAAATAACATCCATTACAAGGTGTGACTGTAGCTCCATACCAGCTGTTTCTGACACTGATAAATCAACACCAACCTGTGTAGATTTATCTAAGCTGCATGGGGTTGTACCCAGATGCATTGCTGTGTTTCTCTAATTAATTTTTATTTTGACATATTGCTTAAAATCTACCTGATAGTTTTATTTCTAGCTTAGTAAGTCATAAGAAGAAATTGACAAGAGGACTTGAAAGGCCATACTAGGAAAAAAAAAAGAACAAAACAAACCAATCAACCGAACAAAAAAAAAATCACAACAAATCTGTGTCCTAAGGCTTCTTTAATGCACAGTTTGTGTTTCTTCAATGACATGAAAACTTGGTTAATTAAAATGTTTGCATTTCATTTCCATGCTTCTCATAGGGTGAGGACCAAATCTTGCAGAAATTTGCATTAATGTCATCAATAAGATATAAATGATGTTTAAGTGTTCATCTGGCATCCAGTGTTTCTGTGCTAACGTTTTGCACACTGGTTATTTGTACTTAGTGGAGGCTGGTTATTCCAGGTCATCAATTTAGCTTCTATTTTACAAAGTAGAGATATCCTAAAATCAATTCCAAAAGCTCATTGAGGTCATTATATTTATTAAAAATCTATTCCAGGAATCATGTTTCTGATGACTGGAGACCTTCTAATATCCAACCTAAATTTACATAGAAATGGGCTTGTTCAGCCTGGAGAAGTGATGTCTCCAGAAAGACCTTGAAGCAGCTTCCATCGTCTAAAGGGGGCCCTCAAGAAATCTGAAGATGGGGTTTTTACAATGATATGTAGTGACAGGACAATGCAGAATGGCTTTAAAGTGACAGAGAGTAGATTTAGATAGATATTAGGACAAAGTTCTTCCCTGTGAGGGTGGTGAGGCACTGGCACAAGCTACCCAAAGAAGCTGTGGCTGCCCCATCCCTGGCCACTTTCAAGGACAGATTGGAGGGGGCTTTGAGCAAGATTGTCTAGCGGCAGGTGTCCCTGCCCATAGCAGGGGGCTTGGAATTAGGTGATTTTTAAGGTCCCTTTCATCCAAACCATTCTATTATTCTATTAAATGCAGACAGACACAAATCTGCATAGCCTTTTACCTTCTGTGAAATAAGTGCATTCTAAAGGATGGATTTACTATGTATATATTTACTATTTTTCATTTAAGCAGATTTTGAGATTACACTTCTTTCAGCAGTAGGGAATGCTTAAGCCCTCAAATTACTCTGCTTAAGAGAGCTTGAGACCGATTTTTGTTAAAGTCAAATCAGAAATTAATACACCCAAAAATTCAGTGCTGTTCACAAAACAATAGCATTTAATATAATCGCATTTCTTTTTCTTTCTGAGGAACCCAGTCCTCAGAATTGAAGTTTCAATAATATAACATAATATATATTACAACATAATGTATACTTAATAAAAATCCCAAATTATCAAAATTACTATCTGGAAGATTAATCACTGTAAACTATGATACAGTCACAGAACTGCATGTTATTTTTTCCAAGGTATTAAAACTTTAAGTACTATGGCTATGGTTTAATAAACTAATAAATAAACCAAAAATCATCCACAGCTCCGAAGGTGTATTTTTCTGTAGCCTTAAAATATTGACTGTTATTAATTGTTATAGTAGTTGAGTTTACATTTCAACATTTATGAAAAAATAGCAGACTGCACAAACAAGTTGAATGTTTTTCAAATCAGTTTTGTTTATCTATTTTACCAAGCTCTGTTCTCTCTAGGGAAAAAACGTTTGCATTAAATTATGAGCTTTGTACATCTTGATTTTGTATATCTGCTTTGTTTTGTTTTCCAGAAAAAAAAATTATTAAAAACCCAAACTAATATTTTCTTGAGTTACTAAAATAGACATCCAACTAATCCTTCTGCTTATATAACCTGTTTTCAGTTTATTTGTTTGTTTAATAAAAATGACCCTTTTTGGCAATTAGTTTAAATCTTCTTAAGAATATATTGAACTTTGGTTGCGTAGTGTGAATCGCATGTGTTTTAAATTTCTCTGAATAATTCTCTATTTTGCAGAAGTTCAAAGGAAAGTTTTTAGGAAAGAAATAGGCATATGTTTCTTCAGGCCAAATTTTTCTGTTTTATGGCGATGATATTAAAAAACAACATTCAAAAACTCAGATCAGTTTAGTTCCAATCTTCAATTTCCTGTAAGAGGACAAATTAGAGCTCCGTGTCCTTTTTTTTCTGTAATTATTATTTGAGGTGTACAGTTTAGGTCTTCATAAGAGAAGGTTAAATTTAGGCAGTATATAGTCAGAAGATAATTTGAGATTTGTACCAATAAATTGGTTATTTCACTCAACCTATCACTTAATCCAGATCAAAATCCTGTGAAAGTGAGTCATAATTGCATCTGTTTGTCCTTGAATAATAAATATTCATTTGAAACCATAGAAAAAAAAATCTGAGAAATCTGAGTGCCCAGTTGTATTTGACCTCATGCTGATGAGCTGTGGTAGATTTTTGTTTGTGCATGTAGTCTATACCTTTCCACTTCACTGGTAATGTTTAGCTCCTAATACACATTCTGGAAGGCTGTGTATACTATAGATTTTACATTATACATCGAACTCATCAAAGTTTTAACACCGTATATTAAATGAGACTGTATAAAAGTGATTTTGTTCATCTGGTGGAAAAGTTTTTTAACATTCTCCTTAAAATACAATTCTTAGTATTAGTATGCATATCTCCCTTAGTATACAATTTTTGTATTAGACTCAGTATAACAAGCTAATGAAATAGTTTAATGAAATTACCTCCATATTCTGGTGTGCAAGAACAAAAAAAAACAACAAACCAGCAAAACACAAAAAAGCAAACCCCAAAACCTTGTGAGAGAAAATAACCCAGTATAATAAAGAATCAGTGTTTTTTTTACGTTTCTATATTCCTTGTTACTTCCTTCAACACAAGAGGTAGTTATATGATATTTCTACATTTTTTATTAATTTCTGTTTCATCAGTTCTGTTTAGATACACCAGGTCTAATTTTTGTAGCCTGGTGCATTTTTAGTTCAATTGGGTTTGACACAAAGGTGTGTATGAATAGCTTGAATGAGTCACACAAAGGTTATATAGTCCTAAGACTTTCAGATATATAAATGTATATGTGTGTATATATACATTATATATATAAATGGGGGTGTGTGCATGCATGTCTGTGTGTATATATATATATATATATATATATATATATACATATATATATAAACATTTCAGGCAAGATGCTAAGGAATAAATGTCCAAGGAAGAAGAGCAAGGAAAGACTGTAGGATATTCCACATATTTCACCCAGAACTCTCCTAACAGCATGCAAATAGTGTTTTAATGTGATTCCTTAAATGCCAGTAATGTTACATTTGATTTACCTGTATATACATAAGAGCTTCAAGATGACTGATTATTGTAATTTTTCTGATGTAAGATGTTTTGAACCATAATCATCTAACTTCATGTGAGGAGTGGTTCCTGGTTTTCTGTTATATCATCTTTGAGCAGCTTTTTTGCTTCAGAAGCCTGGAAAGCTCTTTCCCAGTCACTATCAAAAGGAGAAATATCATGCTTCTCTTATGATACATGGCATTCGAATTCACATTTTACTGTGTTGAATTAGTCATATAAGATCTGAATAATAAATATAATGCTTTTTTAGATAAAATATATGTATAAGTAATATTAAAATACATTATTAATATTTGTTTGAAGCCAGAATGTCTTACTTTTCATGAAGCTTTTAGGGACATCTTAGGGACTGTAGTGACAGGACAAGAAGTAATGGGTTAAATCTTAAAGAGGGGGAGTTTAGATTGGATATAAGGAAGAAGTTCTTCACTGTTAGGGTGGTGAGGCACTGGAATGGGTTGCCCAGGGGAGTTGTGAATGCTCATCCTCGACAGCGTTCAAGGCCAGGTTGGACAAAGCCTTGCATGGCATGCTTTAGTGTGAGGTGTCCCTGCCCATGGCAGATGGGGTGGAACTATATGATCTTAAGGTCCTTTCCAACCCTAACTATTCTATGATTCTATGAAACAGTGAGCATGACACTTCTATGATTTTTTGTCTTTCTGTCATAATATAAAGAGAATGAAAGACGATTGCAGGGGGGTGTTCAATTTTTTGTATTTTGAACTTAACATCACCAAATTTGTATGTTTTACATTTTTTTATAGTTTTAATATTTGTGTTTTATTGTGCTCCTCTGTAGTACCAAATGCTTTTTTTCTCTAAGCATTATCTCATTTAGGAAAAGTTAATCATTATTCACTGTCTTTTCTGTTATGGTAAGCTTTAACTTTTTAGATGTTTGTTCCTCTGAAATCTTCATTTGCAATATGCAGTTCTGTCTAATTTTACTGACTTCAAAGAGATTAGGACTTAGTCTTAATATGTATTATTTTTAAAGATTGCTGTCAGAGAACTGTTTTGAGATTCTAGTCAGACGCAGGACCCCATTGGATAAGATGGTAGGCTATCACAACAGATCATACATCTCAAAGAAGAACATTTCATATTACTCAATCTGTCAGTAAGATTTTGAGAAATGCAGTTCTAAGTGATAAATCTGAGAGCATTCATTTCTGTTTACCTAAAATCTGCTCTTTAATGTGAGAGGAGATTTAAAGTCAGCAAAAAAAAAAAAAAAAAAAGATAGTACTGTGGAACTGCAGTGATTTTTTAATATTTGCTAGCTGTTTACCCACAAATAGAATATTGATTTGCTCTTATGCCCTATAGCTATCTTTTAGGAAAGGCATTTACTTGTATGTGTTTGCACTGGTTTTATGTGGCATTGTGTACACTAGAAATGTTCATATACACAAAGATTACCAGACAAGTTAACTGAGAGCTTCAGTGCAGTAGAAAAAGTTCTAGCAGCTTCATGTTAACTAGCAGTAGCTGAGGTTGTTCCCTTTTCATTCAATTACAGGAATAATATAAAACGACAACAAAAAAAGGCACAATATTTTTACCTATTACTAGAACTATGCGCTCTAGTGCTGTTAAGACTTATATAGAAACTAAAATAAATACTGTTAAACCCATCTAAATTAGATTAAGTAACTGTAAAATAGCCAAATATGCTTTTAAATGAGTGCATGCAACTAACATACCTGGTAAAAAAAATTGTAAGGACAACCAAGATATAAGAAAAATTTTAAGACATTTTTATCCCATTAAAGGGATTCCTGTTACAGGTCTTTAAGTCCAGTTTGACTAATGATTTGTCTTGTTAAAGATTTACTATTTCTATGTTTTCCAGTAGATATTATATTTTCAAATTTTATGTCAACATAGAATCTTGTAACTCTAAACCAAATTTATTCCAATTTTAATTCCATCATTTCAACTGAATGCAGTAGCTAACTAAAATCAATCTAGCTCACAACTTTTCTGTAATTAATTAACAGTACTGACAACTAATTTAATGACCTATACAGAAATACATTGTCCACAGTAAATTAAGGTTTTCTTAAAGCATAGCTACAGAATAGAAATTCACTCTATTGGCATGTACCCAAGTAGCACATGCAGACAATATATAAGGCAGTAGCGTATGATAATATTCTTTACCTGTACTGCACAAGGTTTCCTGCATTAGGATCAGATTTTTTTGACATTTTTCTTAGAGAGAATTGACACACCTGAGTCTTTTTATTTAAGTAAAGGTAACTCAAGGCGTCACTACAGACAACCTTAATGTCTAATGGAGAGGCCCACTGGTCTCTCTTCTAGTCTTCCTTACCTATTTCCTTACTTGTTTTTACAGAAAAGAAAGTTACATTCTGGAAGAGAAAGCTAAACCCATATCCTTTCTTTTCCCAGTGCTTATTGCCCTTTCTGAGTGCCAACTATTTTCATATCTTTTTTCCAAACCTGCAGTGTCTTTTGGAGTCAAGTTTGTTTTTACAAAGGCTTTGATTCAAATTAATCAGTTCTGTCATGTGAATAGACAAGCATCATAATACCAATAACAGATATCAATAATCTTTAAACTGAATGCTATTCATGTATAGTGACTAATGATCCTTCTCTGTAACTGGATATTAGAACTGATACTTAAAGAAGATTGAGAACTTTTGACAACTCATTTATAAGATATTACAGATGAAAAATCAAATTTATAAAGATATTTAAAAACACTGTCAGATTTTTTTTTATGAAACAACATCTACAGTTGCTTGTAAGCCTAGCATTTCTTGACTGCCCCAGTTTTGCCATATCTTACTTCCTGATTGCCTGCCTGGTAGCCGTAGTCCTGTAAGTCTTTTCATGCCTGAACAGCAAGTTTAGCTCAGTCTTTGTCAATTGGTGGTTCTTCTCTCATTACAACACAGATGATAAAACTGTATTTCTTCCTGTATTATTATTTAGAGATAAACTGTTTATTCTTAAAGCTCTTGTTACTGTCTGTTACTATATGCCAGAACTATAGCTCTTCAGAGACACCTCAAACCTTGACCTAGAGGCTTTTTCCATTTAATTATCTTTTTCATTCACACTTTAAAAGAGTATGTGTATATCCATGTGTGCACAGATATATTTCTATTGTCATACATAAAAAAACAAAATTAAAAAAAAATTGTAGTTCCTCTGCATAATTCTGGAGGAATAAATCATACAGAAGGAAAGAGCAGAGCTGAACTATGGTCAAAAAGTCTATGAACTGCCTAAAGAGAGTTGGTCCCCCAGTACTATTTTTGGATATAAGATTAATTTAGTGTGAGGTGGGTAGAAATAATTTCTTGCATCCCAGATAATTAGTCAAAGGAGATTCCAGAGTACTTGTCTCTCCTTATGTCTCATTCAGTAAAGAAATCCTGTAAAATATTTAATGTGGAAAAAAAGTCAAGCAACAACTGAAGTAATTTGATATTAATTCTAGCTAAGATCTAAATCTCCTAGCTAAGAATTAAAACAAGTAATTACTCACCTACTCTGTTCATTCCCACACATAAAATATGTACGTAATTTATTTTATTTATTTGTTTATTTTCTGTTTATTTGTTTGCTTATTTATTTATTTTCCCTGGAATGCATTAGAAGTTATTTGGCTTGGTTTTCAATTTTATTTCTAGAATCTGAATCATCGTAAAGGTCATCTAGATGACCCCAACCCTCCCCCCAAAAAATAAATCCCCAAAACCATAACATTTTGGATGTTTTGCATATTCCTGGTCCAATGCAAGTTACTTGACAATATGGATTATATCATCTTGCTTCTTTTTTTTTGCAGAAAGTCCTCCAAACCATTCTTTTCTGCTTACTGAACAGAAAGGAAAAGACGTTGTTAGAGAGTTAAACTTCAAAAGCACAATTAAACACACTGCTATATAAATTTCATGATTATCCTACACACACTTGTATGTTCAGATAAAGCGCTTAATTCAAATAACTTCATATTCAAATAATAACATATCATGTGTATGAGCAAGGTCTGGTATAGTTGTCTCACCTCCTACTCTGATCACCAGGTTGATATTTACTCTCTCTCCCGCTCTTTATGCTTTTGGTATGGGTGACTATTAAAATGTTTTCTACAAAGTGGATTAGTTTCAGCATGAGGAATAAGGAATTCCATGTCTGAATACTCAATAGCCTAGTACAACTTAAGGCACTCCCAAGAGGTAAGACATGATACCTTTCATATGAAGACAGGCTGAGGAAGTTGGGGCTGTTCAGCCTAGAGAAGAGAAGGCTGAGTGGAGCCTTCCTCATAGCAGCCTTCCAGTATCTGAAGGGGGCCTACAGGGATGCTGGAGAGGGACTATTCATTAGGGACTGTAGTGATAGGACAAGGGGTAACAGGTTGAAACTTAAACAGCAGAGGTTTAGATTGGATATAAGGAAGAAATTCTTTACTGTGAGGGTGGTGAGGTACTGGAATGGCTTGCCCAGGGAGGTGGCGAATGCTCCATCCCTGGCAGTGTTCAAGACCAGGTTGGATGATGCCTTGGGTGATATGGTTTAGTGTGAGGTGTCCCTGCCAATGTCAGGGGTGTTGGAACTAGATGATCTTAAGATCCTTTCCAACCCTAAGTATTCTATGATTCTATGTGTGCAATTTCTGCTTATAAGTCCTACGGACACAGGATTCAAAACTGTCTCCTGTACCTCTTTAAATTTTTTTAAGCACAAGATTATACTGTATTCTTAGTTGGATCTTTTCAGAAAAGATTCATCAGGAGAGATTAGACCTTTCAGATGATCTAATTTACCAGGTCATAAAGAATGACGCTTACTTAGTCTGATGCTAAAGATTCAGTGTTCCAGTTGTTACTCTACTTAACACGTACTTCTGTATCTTTGTAAGGAGACTGAATGCCCATAGTCATATTCTACATGATGCCATAGGACAGGAAATATGCATTCATCATTGCAGAGAGGGTATAAAGAGACAGACATTTATCTCTCTTTGTGAAAATACAGTTTGTCTGTCACAGACTTCACAGATTTAAATTTGAATTCACAAATTAAATTGTTACTAGCACATCATATCCATCAGTAAGGAGATTTTTTTTTTCTTGCTTTGTTTTGGTATCAAAAAATTTGTTTTGCTAATCACTTTAATAACGACATTTTCTTTTGTTGTGCTAATTTCCTGGGTGTGCATTCTGTCTGCTAGTGCTTTTGACAAATAGGATACACTTAGCTAGAAGACTATTACTGCTTTTTGGAGCAGGGCAGCTCATGAGGGATGTGATATGTTTGTGAGATGCCCATGTATGTGTCGTGGTTTAAACCAAGTCCCCCAACTCCCGGAGAGTTAGGAAGGAAAATCCAAAGAATGTAGGCCCCACGGATTGAGATAAGAACGGTTTAATTGCTAAGGCATAACATAAATCACTACTGCCACTACTACTACAAATAATAATGATAGAGCAAACAACAAGTGAAGAGAATACAACACCTCACCAGCCACCGACCCATAACTCACTCCATCCTGCCCGGCAGAGCAGGTGCTCAGAAAAAACCTTGAACAAAAACACCCTCAAAACATGCTCGCCATCAAGCAACTGTTCCCAGCCCAGAACTCAAAACCCAGCACTGCACCAGCTACAAGAAGGAGAAAAACGACTGCCACTGCTCAACCCATGACATTATCCACCCCTTATTCCATACCATTCACGTCATGCCCAGATCCCACATTTTCAATACGCAATCACTCTTAAGTCCACCCCTCGATCATAAGACATCTCTATGTTGCATCTCTGGAATGATGGCCTGAAGTATCTGGGCCCACCAGGCTCAAAATCTTTCACCATCCCCTTCAGCAGTTCTACAGCTTGCTGCTGGGGACTCCATACAGCTGCCTTCCACTTCCAATGCTTCCAAAGCACTGGAGGGGCCCAGTGGACCAGATACTTGGCCGTACTGTCCCACATGCCCTGCCCCTCATGACTGTCCAGCCTTGGGGACAGTCTCCTGGTGCTCCTATATACTTGTCTAACCTTAGACAAGACCCAAACCTGACTCTGCTTAACTTTTGCGACTGGGGCTGATGTAGCTGCCCTGCTTGCCAGTTCTCCCACCACCAGCTTCTCTTCTCCTGAGTCCGGATCTTCCTTCTCTGCCTTGCTGGGAAGTGCCGCGTGGTCTCCTGCTTCCTGCTGGGGCTCAGCGGGCGACTTCCGGGGGACACTCTTGGCCGTCGTGGGGTTGGGAATGGCCGCGGGACTCTCCTCCCCCACTGCCTGGTCCCACTGCTCAGCTACCGCTTTTCTCTGTTCCTCTTCCGCCTCTTCCTGCCGCTCTGCCACAGCCATTTGGTTCCCCGTGCCGCTCTCCCTGGTAGCCTCAGCCACCGGCAGCTCCCGGGGCCGCTCCTTCCCAGCTTCACGCAGCCTCACGCAGACAGAGGCGAGGACAAGGACAAGGATGGCGAAGAGCAGTGGGACGGCCTGGTACGAGTCCAAGTCCACGGCCACGTCCATCCCCCCCTGCTGCCGGAGCCCCACTGTATTACACACCTCTGACATAAAGTACAGTGAAACAAAAACTTTAGCCCAAGCCCCATGACTGATAAACACGAATGCAGCTAATCCGTACTTAAAGTACCTGGCAAAATCCTGAAACTGTGAGATCCAGAGAAAAAACTCTAAGAGCCAATAAATCAGCATTGTGACAAGAGATGATAAATCCGCTCAGATCTGCTCTTATCTCAAACCCTTGGGCCCCACGTTGGGCGCCAAGAATGTCGTGGTTTAAACCAAGTCCCCCAACTCCGGGAGAGTTAGGAAGGAGAATCCAAAGAATGTAGCCCCCACGGATTGAGATAAGAACGGTTTAATTGCTAAGGCATAACATAAATCACTACTGCCACTACTACTACAAATAATAATGATACAGCAAACAACAAGTGAAGAGAATACAACACCTCACCAGCCACCGACCCATAACTCACTCCATCCTGCCCGGCCGTGCACCGTGTGCTACCTCCTCCATTTCTCCCCAGAGCTCCACCTTTCCAACTCTCTCTCCCAGTTGCATCCTGGGCATCACGTGCTATGGTATGGAATACCCCATTGGCTAGCCTGGGTCAGGTGTCCTGTCTCTCCTTCCTCCTGGCCTCCCCTCCTCCCCGGCAGAGCACGTGCTCAGAAAAGACCTTGAACAAAAACACCCTCGAAACATGCTCGCCATCAAGGAACTGTTCCCAGCCCAGAAGTCAAAACCCAGCACTGCACCAGCTACAAGAAGGAGAAAAAACGACTGCCACCGCTCAACCCATGACAGTATTTCAGAAGTTCTGCAGGAGTAAGTGCATCTTGATCTTCTGCTCTTTACAGCTTTATGCACTGTGCAAGTGATAGCTAAGTTTTAGCCAAGGTAGAACCTTAGAATTACTGTTAGCCAAACTTTGTGCTTGAGTTTATCATACTTAGTTGTGACATCCATTGTCTGGATAACTTTTTCTAAACAAAGTCATGATTTGTTTAGTCATTATATAATTGTCTTAGGTTAAATACAGGTGATTGTCCCTATCTGTGATATTATGTCGACCCTAATTATTTACCATCAGCTGGATAAATCATGCAGCATATTTGAGATTACCTAGAAAGCTCAGCACACTGTGAGATAAGCATCTTGCCCACTTGCATTATTTTTGCCTTTGCACCTAGACTTACCTTTTATTTTAGCACTTCTGCAAAGCACTTCAAGGCATCCACTACAACCACTTCAGAATATAATCACATATCACAAAGTTCAAAAAGAACTTAGCAGAGAAAAAACAGCCTACAAAAGGCAGAATTCTGTATGTTTCTGCAAGGTTACAGAAAAATTTTTCTCTCACCTTTTCTCAGTCTGTCAAGGAAGAGATAAGTAGGTAGATAGTTAAGTAGATAGACATACAGACATAGGCAAGAAGAGTTCTTTCAGCAAATCAAAAAAGATGAGAGAAAAAAAAGAGAAGACATGAGTGTTCTGTAAAGATCAGTAACACTAACTAAGAGACACAAGCAAGTATAAATGCTGAGTACATTTTGATAATAATGAATAATGAATGAGTTACTATAACTGTTCCTATTTTATGTACAGAGAGAAATAAATTTTCTTACAGATAATTGCTTTCTCCCATGCTTTTTCTTTTTTTTTTTTTTAATTTACTTATTTATTTATTTTCTTCTGCTAGCAACACTTTTTTTGCTGTTTTTCCTGGATTTATTTTTTTCCTTCCAAGCTGAGTATCTATGATTCTGTAGAAGAAGACTCGGGTAGGAAGAGGTCACTAAATCCTGACAGAAATGTCTGTAGACAGCTTTCCTTGATATAAGACTTGTTAAACAACTAACCTAAGGAAAGATACTGGATATTTCAGTTATATGGATATGTCAGAGGAAACACAGAAGATATAGGAACGTGGGTCACACATCCCAAAATGTTTCACCCATACATAACACACGTGGTGGTAAAAAATCTTACAGATTATCACAGTGTCACAGAACAGATGATGTTTGCAGACAACTCCAGAGATCAATTAGTCCAAATTCCTGCTTACAGAAGGGACATGCCTAGAACAGGTTGCCTAGGACCGTGTCCAGTCACATTTTTAATATCTGTAACAATGAAGATTCCACAACCTCTCTGCACAACCTGTGCCAGTGTTCAATCACCGTTAGAGAAAAAAGCGTTCCCTGATGTTCAGAGGGAATCACAAATGTCTGTTTCTGTCCTGTGTCCAACTTGCTGTCCACCAGGACTCCCAAGTCCCTTTTTGACAAGCTGATTTCAAGCTGGACAGCCCTCAGCACCTATTGATGGTAGCTGGAGTTATTTCTTCCCACATGCAGGGCTTTGCACTTCCCCTTGTTGAACTGCATCAGGTTCCTCTGGGCCCATTTCTTCAGCCTGCCTCTGCTCCTCTGGACAGCAACATGACCTTTTGGTGCATCAGGCATTCCTCCTAATTTTGTCTCATCTGCAAATTTGCTGAGGATCTCTACTACCATCTAAATCATTAACTGACCACTGAGGCACATCCCTAGTGAATACCCCCCAGGTGGATATTAGGCTGCTGATTACAACCATCTGAGCAGGGTAGTTCAGCCAGTTTTTAGCTCACTTCACTGTCATTTGTCTAGTCTGCACTTTGCCACTTAGTCACTGAAAATATTCTAGGACATATTAGAAAAACTGTAGTATAATTTGCATTGCATTCTGGTAGTTGTTTTTATACCTTTGTCTACCTACCCTCACACTATGTTCAAGGCTGTATAGATAAGCCTGCAATTTTTCCACATGTTTATAATACACAAAGAAGCAAGTAAATAAAACAAATAAGATGATAGATATATTCAAGGAAATCACAGAAATAGGATTCTTACTTAAGATTTATTTTTTTTATGCTAACAAATTCTCTTCTGATGTATAAAGTCATTATTGTTTTAGTACAATTTTTGAGGATAAGGAATGTATTCACATCTTATAACACAAAAGTAAACAATTTTTTAAAAATATACCAATCCCCTCCATCCCCAATAAAAATAAACATAATGAAAACAAAAAGATCACATGTTCTTTTTCATTGGGTTTGTTTAGTTTTTTTTGAGTCACAGTTTCAACATGCAAAATTTTGTTTGGACCCAGCTCCATTAAGTGTTCCATCTATTCAATCTATGACAAAGTTCCTGTAAGAAAACAAAGAAAAAAACAAACAAAACCCAAACCCTGTATCACAGTTTTTGTCTTCGAAACCTAAAAATTGTGTTTGAGGTGAAACAAACAGCAAACAAACACCATTAAATGAAGTATTGTCTGTGTGGAAGACAAACAACTTAATATCGTTTTGATCAATATGGTGCTTATGAAAGGTGCCCTTAAGACCTCTGGAAACCCCCATTTCCTTTTATCCACATAAGCAGCTCAATAAAAATTAAACATGTTTCCCCATGTTGTTTTCCTGTAGTTTTCAATTCTGACATATATACCTACAGGAGGGGCTCATTCAGTCCTTGAGAAAACAACTTTAACAAAAAAGAAATTGTGTGGATCGCTTTTGTAATGTAGAAGTCAATAAAATTTCATACAGATGATCAGACTTCCTAATTACTTTTAGCTGTATAAACCTGAGTTGAATGTGAACCTGTGATGAAGTTGAGCTGCAGATTAAAATCTTAGGATGATGTTACTGACCTCCTCCTTTGCAGCAGCTGCTGCTGGTCCTTTAAAAAATTAAGCTCAATTAAATTAAAAAAGGAAACTTTTTAATGAGTTTCTAAAGCTTGTGGGTGTCAAAGGAAGACTGTAGTTTTACAAGTCATGTGTGGTGGTCCAGCACTCTATTAATAATTCTGCATGTTAGACATCTGCCTGCACAAGCATTGTGAGCTATGCATTCACACTTACTGAAAGACTTGATTGAAACCAGATGGCACTTTAAAAGTTTGGGGCATCTCTAAAACAAGTGCTGATCATAGACATAACAAGCTAAGGCTTTCAAACACCTGCTGTTTGTGTCCCAGTGTTCAAAATGGCTGACAAAATGAGCAAGGTCCTTATTTTATGGTTTCATTGTGAGTAGTCCTTCGCGAGATGCAATTTGGTATGGTTTTAATTTTTTAGCATCCAAAATAAAGTTCCATAACAAGTTTCAATTACTGTAGCAATTACCAGAATAAGGAGTAATTTTATTTTCTTTTTTTTTTTTTGAGTTAACAAATTGAAGATTTTGATTTCTCTGCATTGGCATGTACATTTCCCCCTGAACTTATCTTCCCATTTTCTGTGATTGACCTGCTGACTCATAACAAATTCAAAAGGGTGAAAAAAATTCAAAAGCATTTTTTTCCACTTAACTTTAATGCAGTTATAAATTCAATTTCTTTCATCACTTCTTTCACGAAGTATAATGCTAATCTGTCATTCAATTCAACGTCTTAATCACTAATCAATTATTCATCATGTGATTGCAAGCCTCCACAAATTCTTCTAAGGCCCATATTTTGTCATGCTATGGGCAGCTGCTGAGAAAAGAAGAATAGTATTGCATGACCACTCTCTCAAAGTGCTCACATTTCACTCAGATCATTTTGGGAACAAAATCTGTTTAATTAAGTTTGTCAGTTTTGCTTTGGTTTTGGTTTTGGAATCCCCTGCATTACAGTTTCATAAGATGTCATAGCTGATGGACAGTTCAGCTTATTCTAAAAACTACTTTGTGCTGTATGTCAGCTTGTGGTACCAACAACCGTGCAGTTTTTCATTTCAATGACTGAGCACCAGATTGCATGTCCCTTCAGCTTTATGTGTAGCTTTCTTTTGGGAAGAGCAGACAATCATTTTCCAAATGGATATAGGCTAGAATATCCTTACAGGCTGGGTATAGGCCGGAAGAATCTTTCTGTCTTCAAAATGATACTTAAAAAAGAGTTCCACCAATTAAAAAAAATAAAATTCTTAATATGTAGTCTTTTAGTGATAATAAAACCACTTTAACTGTACATCTGATCTAGTCTTCAGCTGAACATGATATGTAGAACATAAATATTTTTGATAGTTGTTATAGTGTTTGCCTTAAAGAGGTATTCTTCTTAACAAAGACCAACTGATCTTTCAAAAAAATATTTTCCTTTATTAATTTTCCAGTCTAGGTGTCACTGTCTATAAGCACTTTTCTGAGAAGACCAGTTTATGTTTTCTTCATATTTTAGTTTCTGACATTGTTCTTCTAATTCTCTCAATGTGAATAAGAAAGAAGAAATGAGGGAGAGTGAACAGGTGTCAGCAGTGATGCAAATAACAACAAACATAGTATTGATAGCCATCAAGAGTGTGTGTTTAATGTTATATGATGCTCTGAATTAAACAAGAATTTCTTCAGCCTAGCTTAAAAAATAAAATAAAATAAATAACTAAAACCAAAAACAAACAAAAACACAACTGCACAAATCTAGCATTGTACAATAGAAAACTGCATTTGAGACATGTTCACCATGGTGGAACAGGAAGAGGTGCTTAGGAACAGTGGACCTGGAAAATAAAGAGGCAGATAAGCATGAAGAATTTTTTTAAGTTTTAAATTTCTCAGCTGTATTCTACTGGTAGAATGTGTTTATCATATATAGTGTATATTTTTTTTTTTTGGGAAAAGCAAAGAAAGCCATATGGAAAATGGTGGAATTGAAAATGTTGAAGATGTTTCACATCTGAGCTCTGTCACTGGAGGGTAAACCTGATAAAATAGTTGGTGAAAACATACTGCTATGCTGAGACTAGAAGTTATTTTTTTTTAATTCAGAGGAGTGATGGCTTCTCCACCGAAAGGAGCTAATAATCCTCAACCTTTAGCTCCCTTCCTCTCTCTCTCTCTCTTCTTCTATCACTGGGAAGATAGATGACAATGATAACCCCATTGCTTTCTCATGTGCTATGTTGTACCTAGATGCTTGATTATTTTTGCTTTTGACCTAATGCCCACTAAAAATGAAGATAAAATTGAGTTCAAACTTGTGTTTCAGAGGTCAAAGATCAGAACTTTCCCTACTAACTACTCATTTCATTGTTTTTCTATCACAGCAATAACACTGTCTGCACTACTTGGGTACAGATTTCTTAGGCTCTCAGCCTGCAGAATTACACTGTCTTTTTGGGGACCATTACTAAAGAATACCATAGATTAAAATTTCTACTTTTAATATTAGCTAACAAACACTAGGGCGGCACTAAAAAAGAAAATCTGTTGCACAGATAACCATGTTATTAATCTTACATGGATCAATGTAAAACTTTGGATTACATGATCAAATTTAGGAGGAATCCATTGAAAAAAAAATCTACAAATCATCTTTTTCAACACTAGTATAAGAATTCAGAAGAAATATTATTATATATAACATTTCCACCAGTGAAGTACTTGGTTATATTTTCCACAATTTCCGTAAAAGCAACATGATTTCCTGAGAATGATGATTCATACCAATAACATCTCAACATCAAAAGAATAAAAATGAAAAGTCTTAGCGCTAGGACACTGGTACTTACTGAGAATAATTGAGTACAAAACTGTTATAAAATTATAACAATGCTTGAACTAGATTTCGAAATATTTCTAATTGAAGCAAATTCATTCCTTCTTGATGAAATAGTTTATCTCGGCTGATTTTTAGACCGTTAATTTTACACATTAAAAAGAGAAAACCTCATAAAGGGAGATGTTTTTTTTTTTTTGTAAATAATTAAAAGGGTTTTCTTCTATATTTTGTGCTACTACAGGATGCGATTTCCTTTATCAACTCTGATTATACAGCTGAAAGATACTCCATGGAGGGAAACAGAGAAGAATTTAGGAAAGAAATCTTCCTGAATAGTACTACAAATATTAATTTATCTTCTGCTATTGTTAAAAATTAATTAGAAAAAATGCACACTTAATTATCTGCTATGACTCATTAAAATCTTTAATACCGAAGTAGCTGTATATTTACTTTTATTTCTAGAAAAATCTTTAGCATCTTAGCCAGTGACATGGGCAGCAGGATCAAGCACACCCTCAGCAAGTTTGCTGATGAACAACAAGCTGTGTGGTGCAGTCAACACGCTGGAGGAAAGGGATGGGATACAGAAGAACCTTGGCAGGTTGAGAGGTGGGTCAGTACAAACCTCATGATGTTTAACAAGGCCAAGTGAAAGGTCTTGCACCTGGGTCAGTGCAATCCCAGGTGCAGTTACAGGCTGGGTGGAGAAGTGATTCAGAGAAGCCCTGCAGAGATGGATGCTGGTTGACAATAAGCTCAACATGAACTGGCAGTGTGTTCTTGTAGTCCAGAAACCACCTGTGTCCTACACTGCACCAAAAAAAGTGTGTGGCCAGCAGATCAAGGGAGGTGATTCTGTCCATCTGCTCTGCTCCCATGAGATCTCACCTGCAGTATTGCACTCAACTCTGTCACTCCCAATGCAACAGGCATGTCTACATTGTTGAAGTGAGTCCAGAGGAGGCCAAGGAGATGCTGTGAGGGCTGGAGAACCTCTCCTATGAGAATAAATTGAGAGAGCTGGGCTTGTTCAGCCTGGACAAGAGAAAGCACTAGGAAGACCTTAGAGCACCTTCCAGTGCCTAAAAGGGGCCTACAAGAAATCTGGAGAGGGGCTTTTTACAAAGGCCTGTAGCAATAGGATAAGGGGGAATGGCTTTAGGCTGGAAGGAAAAAATAGCACTTAAAGAAACAGAAAAAATATTCACACCCTAGAATTATATCTCATTATATGAGTCACTGAGCAATCACAGTCAGGAATTGAATCAGCTAATGGAATCATGACTAACTACTGAATCTTCCTGAAAGTTGTCCTTCAGCAACCCCTCTATCTTACCCAGAATGGACCTGAAAGATTAGCTTTCAAGCAGATCTCTTTCCCAGGCAAACAGGAAGCAAACACAAACATGTATGTAGAAGGGAAAAAAAAAACAAAGCTGATTATTAACAGCACACCCGTCATAGAGTAGCTTATACACACTCATATAAGAGTACAATTAAGGTAGTAGTAAGAATATGTCCTGTGAAAAGGCATAGTTAGGTTATGCTATGGAGAAGAAGCCACTCAGACAGACAGACTTCTATGAGAAATGAGCATGACAATTTAGAAGCACACTTAGCAACCTCTGACCTGCAGCTTGTACAAATACTCCCTCATGCTGGTAGAGAAAAGCAAACTTGACTTTTTTTGTCAAAAAATGCCAGTACCATGTATTAATACCGTGATATCTAAAACAAAGAGGGGTTTTAAACTGTTGGCATTAGTCAGGTCCTGCTGTCAAATCACCTTTTCCAGAAAGGAATCCAGAAAGTTGAACAAATCTTATTGTCTGTCAAGAAATTTGTTTCTTCACAGAGCACCAGAATTCACTTCTGATTATCAGGAAATTTGTCCTGTTAATGTAAAATTAAAACCCTTACTAATAATGTGATTTTGCATTACAAGTGGCTCTTTTGGCTTTCCTAAGAGACTTGATTTAACTGAAAGTTCAAGTAAGTGTTGTAATAGACTATGGCATATATCTCTGCGGTGTAAATTTGAATAATTTGGTTCTTACAAGTAGTAAGATGGTTAAGGATGGGTAACTATTCAGCAAAATTTTACCTTTTTTTAGAAAAATATATATACATATATGGGTTTCAGTCAAGCTTCACAAAGGTAAATTCAAAAACATCTTTCAGCAGGAATTATTCTTGTTCTGCTCAAGTAGATTCCAACTTATTAAAGTTGATCTTATCTCACTGGACTTTGGAAAAAAAATATAACTTTTTTCCTGTAATACCAGAAATTATAGTTCATTAAAATCTACATGAGAGAGCATTAAAAAAAAAAACAAAACACTTAGAATAATCATACATGCTGCTTTCAGTGGATGGAATTAGGTTAGTGTTTTGCACTATTTAAAAACGTGACATTTTTGTATATTGTTTGTTGGGGGTCGAGCATGGGCACTTGAATAGGCCTACAGCAAGCTGTGAGAAAGTGAACTTCTGACCCCAGGTTAAAAGAAGAAGGAGTGTCAAGATCAGCAAAACAGGAATGCAATAACAGGATGCCAGTAATTGCAGAAGCATGATGTAACACTAAGCTGAAGCAAAGGTGTGAAACCAATCAGGAGAGGTAAAGGGGAGTGTGTATCCCTCGTGGGCAAAGCGAAGCAGCCAATCAAGTAATGCGCGATCGCGTGTAAGACGGTATATTAAGAGCAGCCTTGTAATCAATAAACGGAGCATTTTGTGAACCTACATCGTATTGGTGTTTTCTCCCCTTCACCTGGCCGCGGCAATTGTTCTATAAAACATTCCTATACAATTTTCTGACTTCTGATGAAAATTGTTATTGAATCTAGTTTCATAAAATGGCATGTATTTAGCTATTTTCCATCTTTCAACTAAAAGCATTCACACTGATAGAATATTCACTTCATTAAAGAACATTCACTTCCCTAAAGGCAGCTTCAAATTATTTTTCTTGGGTAATCATGAAGCTAAATCCATTCAAGATTAGTAAATGCCAAAACCTATAACTGAGAGGGTTATAATGACAATGCACCTTAACAGGAAATAAAAAACAGTCTTTCTCAAAAAGAATATTTTCATGCAAAGTTGGCAATACCATAAATGCTTTTGCTGTATTTTAAAGTATTTAATTCACAAAAGCAAAAGCAATCCCAAGTCAAGCAACTTTCCTGAAGGAGATAATGTTAAGAAAAAATTCTGGAGAGAGAGGTGATAAGGTACACAGGCTGACTGGCATCACACTATAGCTCAATGGTTGCAGCATTGGAAGCTGGATCAGACAATGAGTAGGATTTGCTTCCAGTAGGAAACTGAAATAAAATATATACATATTTATCCTTCTCTGCCAGTGCAGGTGCACAACCTGGGAGGGTTGAGGGTAGAAGCTGAAGGGAAGAAATATTTCCCTCTGACCCGTGGTTTCTGGGTTCTTCTGCATACTCATCACAAGAGAATCTTATGATGAGGTAAGTCCTGGTTTTCATTCTTAGATGTGTTATATTGTTGTGTTGGCTTCTGGGACATGATGGCTGTAACTAATAATCTGACGGGTAATCAGAAAGGGACCCACAAATCATTTCCCTTCCACAGATCATTATGGAGGCAAAGGTGAGCTAATAGGAATAAGAAAAAAATTTAGGAGGTAATGAAATTGTGGCATTATGGGATACCCCTTTGGCTAGGTCAGGTTGTGTGTCCTGTCTCTGCTTCCTCCTGGCTTGCCCTCCTTCCTGGCAAAGCATAAGACTCAGAAAGTCCTTGATCAGGTAAATATTACTTAGCAACAACTAAAACCATCAGTTTTATCAACGTTGTTCCCAGGCTGAAAGTCAAAACACAGCGCTGCACCAGCTACTACGAAGAAGAAAAATGACTGCTACTGCTGAACCCAGGACATATACCTTACTTAAATTTTTATAATTTGAAGGTTGCTAAGTTTATTTCCTCCTGTCAAAAATGGACCTAAAAAAGTAGCAGGCATGTGAATGACATCTCTATCATTTGGTAAGTTATAAGAACTGCCTTATAGTTCTTATAACAGTTCTTATAACTTACCAAATGGTAGAGATGTCAGCATATATATATATAGTGTATGTGTATTTGTAAACAGTCAGGTCCATAAGTCTATCCCTCTGCCTGTACTTCATGCATCCATGTGTTCTAACTACTTCTGGAATCAAGTTCTAAACTGGGCTCCAAGTCTCAATGTGCTTCTAAATTTTATCCTATATGACAATAGCTTTAAAAACCACATTAATATTTTCACTGGCTAGTAAAAATGACAGTGGTGTGCAAAAGGGAGAGATGCTGTGTCCTCCACATGATCATAGTTTTACTTAAGTTTCCAAACAACTTCAGTAAAATAAACAAATTAAATGTGGCAATAATTCCCAATATCCACAGCTGCAAGCTGATGAGCACTTTGAATTCTTCATACCAATTTTCTGCTCTTTCTATGAACTTGAAGTAAAGTTTGTCAGCTAATTAAAAGGACATTTAGATTTTCTGCTTAATTACAATTATTAATTTCCATATTTTTTTTACAAATATTTGTATGTTGTCACATTATGAAGAAAAAAATTAGAATTATTCTATTAAAAAATAAATCTTAAATTTGTCATGTTACATACGAGGTACAACTAGCTTTAAAGCTCCAGTATTTATTTTTCCAAATAGATATTGAAGGTTAGTATTATAGCTAAACACTTCACTTAGTCCAGGTATAGTAAATTAATGTTGCCATTTCAGTAGTAGAATTAAAATAGCAGTAGCTTAAAATAGAGCACAGTGCCTAATTATGTTTTTATCCATATATATTTTTCCACAAAAGGAAATACATTTCTAAGCAAAATAATACAATGATGTTATGAAATAATTCTGTTTTCTAAAAAATGCATTTTATCATATATTTCACTTTAAGGGGTTAGGGGAAGAAACCATAATGGTTTCTGGTAATGTCATTAAATGTCTGTTTAGTTTTGGTGTATAGCTAGAAATTATGTCTCCTTTTATAGTTAAAGAACTAAGGGATTCCTTCAGAAAAGGAGCTGAAATCCAGAGTTTCTGATTTTTTCATTGGAGCAGTTTATACCTCTTCACTGAATGTGAGAGTATCCTAGAAACTATAAGGTAACAAAGGGTTATTGGATATACAATTTAAAAACCTTAAGTTATATGGTGTGAATATCCTTCGCTGCTTCAGTTATTTGTGTTTAGATAAACTATAATTGTCATTAAACTACTAAGCAAGGAACTCCAAGCTATCAAGCAGACAATCCAGGAATGAATAAATATATCTTGGCAGAACAGAAGACTATGTTGTTAATATTAACAAAGGAATCTAAGATATAATACAGTATTTTGAAAAAAATAAGGGATATTTGAAGTAATTGCAGACTATGAATTAGTAAATATTTTGGTTTTGCACATGACAAATTATTCTTATAACTTCTGCCAAATATCAGATTAAAATATTTTTTACAACCAAACCCTTCTCCCACAGTGACTTTCTGAAGAACATAATTCCTGTATTTAACATCTATTTGTCACTCAGAAACTTCCATTGATTACTCCATAGAAATGTTTTCAGGGGCTTCTATGATTAGGAAAGTTGATCACCTTTGCTGTGGGGTATTCAAGTAGCAAGATATTTAATCTGGCAATTCTGGCATGGATTAAAAAGAACAAGTGATATTTTTTTTTCCTAATGTTTCTGAATTCATCTTAAATCGTACTTACTGGGCTGTATTCCATAAAATACATGAAAACAATTACACAAATTAAACATAAAATAAAGAACAGTCCAAAAATGAAAGATACTACTGTACTCTGTCAATTCTTCAGGGATTATTGTAAACATCTAAAATCCCCAACCTACTTCAGACTACTCCTTTGCACAAATTTAGAAAAACAAATCACAAGGAAGGGAGAGAAAGGTTCACACTGAAAAAAAACAGAGAAAATGCCTCACCATGGAACATATAATGTAAATTAAAAAAAAAAATCAGCTGAAACTTTCAGTTTCTAGCATACTGCTGCAGTAGTATTACACGGGGTAGTCTCTCATAGCCAGAATCTATATCACAAAGAACTGTGGATCTCAAGGGTTTAATTCCCTGTGGCCTTATCAGGAAAATCAGCCAGAACATGGGCTCCTTTGTGGTGCCAGAAGCAGGTAACATTCAGGGGTAGCTTCAGCTCTCAGGGCTTTATGGCTTCAGCAATTCTTTCTCAAAACCACCTGCATGAGAATTCTAATTCGGCAAGGTCAGCATTTTCAAAGGCAACAGTGACTTTGCCAGAAACCTCAGAAATCAGCTTTTTTAATTTAGAGTTACAATCATAATTCTTGGCTGTTGCTTTGTTTATTGGTAACCTGTTTCAATAAATGATAGACACTTCAGTGATTCGCTAGATGAAAATTCTAGATGATATTGGACACTTCACACAAATGCCACCAATAGTCTTAGCTTCAATTTTTCTACATCATAATTGTCTGTTTATAAGCAGGAGGCTGATTTTTATGAAGAATTTTATTTATTCCATTCATTCCATCCACTCTGAGATAAAATGAGCCATGCCAGGTGGGAGTAAAGTATAACAATAAATAAAAGAAGAAAGAAGCATTATTATCTAGTAACAGATCACGTGACAGTAAGTAAAAAAAATATCCTGTACCCCAGCCATTGTTATTGACTCATATTTTTAGAATGGCTTGCTTTGATTTATACTTCACAATTTCTTTGAAGGTCCTTTTTGTCAGGTAATACTGTATCACTGTGTGTGAATAACTAAATTGGATTTTGTAAACACAAAACATTTAAGAAGAAAACGACGTCACCACTAGTCTGGAAATCATGGGTCATCTTAGTTTCCTTTTTTTGGAAATGCTGAATGTGAATCTTCTGCAGCATTCTACAACATTCTGTAACTTGCAAAGTCTCCAAAAGACCGTAATTAAGAATGTATGAGATAGATTAGAAGTCCTGTCTGAGACTAAATAGTATTCGAAACTAGGATCTATTATGCTCCCAAAAGACACAAACAAGTTATTTCACTGTTGTTCACCTGTACTTTCAGTTTCATTATTACAATGTTCTATGATATCTGAAAATGAATGAATGATCTGACACCAAAAAGAAGGTGAAGCAAATCTATAAGCAATCTGAAGGTACATTTCATCATCAGAGTCCTTAGCCTTTCATTGTCTGGACTGAAAGCAGATGTACAGAGATTACTGGTCATTTTAATAGGTTGGTTTTTTTTTTCTGTGATATTTCCCTAGATAAGAGTGAAATATCTGAAAGAGGAAGGGAGAAACAAAAGTATCAATTCATTAATACTGCAGATTCTTAGCACAGACATGATTACATGCAGAGATGGTACACATATACAATAAATGTGAAAGTATTTAAACACTTGGTAAAGGAATTGTAAGATTTTATTTTTTTTTAATTGTCTATCTTACATATTTTATTGGGAAATGAGAATTATTGTTGGAAAACATAACGTAAAATAATGCAAGGTTTTTGCTTTTTCTTTTCCTCCTACATAAAAAATTTAAACCAAAACTTTCTTTTTGTTAAAAGTTGAACTGTAACATTAAGGAAAAGTAGGAAATTGAGGAGACATAGTAAGATGATGCCCTATATAGAAGTAGTCTGTAAGGAAAACCAAAACTCTAACAATACTATTGGTTTACTAAACAAACAAGTAAGTCTGAAAGGAACACTTCTTTCTGATAAGGAATCTGATTTAACATCAGATCAGTGTTTGGCTTATTGAGGGAATACAGCACAATGTACTATTGTGTCTGAGACTAAAGAAATTAACAAATTTCTCATCTAAATGGCAGCATGTGTATTTGTTCTTAAAGGTGATCTGTTCCATGTTTGATTGATAGCAAGTGTAATACAACAGATAAAGGTGCGAAAGATTGAAATCTTAAAACTTAGTTAATCTGCTCATTTAGTAGCAGTATACAGGTTTTTTGGGCTATGCATTACAATACGAAACGTAAAATTTTTATTTAAGGCAGGAATTATGCAAAATGCAGGTATGTTATGTAGTCATAGAATCAACTAGATTGGAAAAGACCTTTAAGATCATCAAGTCCAACTGTTACCTCAGAACTTCCAAGTCCACTACTAAACCATGTCACTAAGGGCAAATTGATCTCCCTTTATGGCTGCCCCTCATGATCTCCACTCACAGGCACCCCTCATGTCCACCCACATAGTGGGCCAAACTGTAGAGCTGCTACCCCTAACCCTCATGGCTACCCTTCTTCTCCCCTCAAGGTCTTCCCTCATAGCCACCACTCACTCTCTGTCATGGACCCTGCACTCCCCTCATGATCTTCCCTTATTGCTGCCCCTCCTGTCCCCTCATGATCCCTCCTCAGGACCACCCCTCATACTTCATGGCCACCCATCCTTTCCCCTCATGTTCTCCCCCCACTGCCACCCTCCTCTCTCCAACACCAGTCCCAGGCTCCCTCAATTACAATTATCTGTCTACAATTATCTGCTTGTTCTTCCTGGATGTTGAACTGTGTGTATGCAATCGCGTATGTACTGTACATTTGGAATACCAGGGTTTACCTTATTAGGAAAGTTTATCAATTTACATATTGTCAGCAAATGGAATAAATTGACCTTTTCTCCTTTCTTTTTTTTTCTTTTTCAATAATAAGTCAAAATTTCCTACACATCGACTTCCAACTGAGACAATTTTAACAGTTCTTTGTGTTTGTTTTTTTCTCTCCTATGTCTCAGCTGCTACTATTGCTGCTTATGTAGCCAAAAGGTCCTGAGTCTTGTCTCAGCTGTGAGAACTGTCATTACTTAAGCTTAAAATGCAGTTCCAGTAAAGGATTTTGGTGGGCAATTAAATCAGTGGGTCATATGGAAGGTAAAATAGAATTGTTATCAGTTTAGCCTCTGACATCCTGCATTGAGTACCTGAGAGTACTCATCATATTTTGTCTCTGTATGACCAGTTGAAACTGGAATTTCTTTTTCTTCACACATGAATAAATTTAGCCTGGAAAACACAGGCTTCTAATTCTTCACGTTTAAATATAACAAAAGTCAGATAATATTTCATCCAACTGATTTGGCTAGTGCTTTCTAACTTAATGTCTCAAAATCAGACCAGATTTTTTTTTTTTTCATTTCTAATAGGTTTTTCTCTCCTTCCATCCAGTGGATTTTATTTTCTTAAGTGTGACTGCCCTTTACAGGGATGATACAATTTTATAAGATGCAAACCAATTACATTTGATACACATTTATAACCACAGAATTGTTTAGGTTGGAAAAGTCTTTTAAGAACACTGAGTCCAACTGCTACTTAGCAGTACAGGTTCTAGGTAAGTGTTTAACCAGATAAAAATTACTAGCTGTGTGTTGAATTTCATATGAAGAAAAATATTTCTTTTTGATACATTTCACATGCATACTGCTTCTGAACATTTTCCTGACCACAGGCTTCAAATTAACTAAAAATTACCACTCAGAAAGGTGGACAAAGTTAGAATTTTAAAGACAGTGCTATGTTTTATACATTGTTATACAATGATGCCAAAAAATGTTTTAATTTTTCGTTTGCTACTTTTCCAATTCTTTTCTGTTTTCATTTAATCCATCTTTAATGGATAAAAATGTACATTCTGGACTTTACTCCTCTCTGGCACAAGACAAACAAAATTACTGTGGTCACACTGGGGACTAATTTGCCTTCCCACATACCTACAAATCCTACAAATGAATGAAAGAGAACTGCACTTTGATAAACTACCTGCTCCTGATAAGTAAATAAAGGATGTGATGAAGTCAGCTTTTCGCTGAGAAGCCTCTCAAGGCAAGAAAGCCTTCAGGCTGATGTCAGTCACTTTTCAGATCTATCAACATCATTCACTTTTTCAAATTTTCTCTCTTTAGCTTAGTGTAACATTCTCTTATAATGAATATAATCAGGTGTTACTACAATGTGGAATGTTGGAAATGCATACTGAAAAAAAGAAAATCAACATTTCATTTGATAAAGCCTTTATATTTTCCTATTTTATTTAGAAAACAGTGAAGGGGGGGAAAAATGTAAAAAGAAGAAGCAGAAGAAACCACAAATGATCTGACCAAACAGAACCTGAACAGAACACCCAAAAGAGACAGCAGCAACAGCCCACATCAGAGGACCTAAAATGCAGGGAAGAAACACATATTTATATTGAGCTATCAGGAAGTGTCAGGATGGACTCTGGCTGATACATATTACTTATCATGATCACTGACAATGACATCACTCCATTCTCAGAAAGCATATAGAAATTTTGCTGCTCTTCCATTATAAGTATGGACTGCTGTGTGAACTTACAGTGCATGTTCCCAGACAGCACTTCAAGTTGGGTAAACAGAAATATAAAATATATATGAGAATCGAACACAAGAACACTAAAATTATTCTTCCCAACTTTCTACTGCAACTAGTGCATAACCTAATCTGCCACACTCTATTTTTAAAACCGGAAAGGGGAATGAAAGATTTGTGAAGGACAGCATGTTATTGTGGTAATGAGTTTACTTGCAGAAAATACGCTTTATGCTTCAGTTATTTTAGTATTTCTGTGTGACAGCTATTCAGAAAAGAAGTGTTACAGCAATTCAGCATTGAGAAATAAATGCAAATGCTTTTAAGTTAAAGGACAAGGGTGGTATAAGGATATATGAGAGCAGACTAGCCACAGATGAAATGGAACTTTAAACAGAAAGAATACTTTGATCTCTATAAGCAAGACTGTTGTGAAACATTCTTCTAGTAGAAGTATTAGGACAAAACAGCATAACTATTTTTAAAGTAGAGATAAAACACTAAATGAAAGGTATTGTAGTGATGTTTACATAATCCCAGATGCTTGTATCCAGTGGCTATGTTCATACACTTCCACTGTGTAGCCTCTTGAAGTACCTTTATGTTAATCCAGTTCTGTTCACACTGTACCACAAGGCTGCTATGTAAACCAGTGTGCTGCACACAGTCAACCAGCATATTTTGTCACTCATCCCATGCTGACTTTTTTCTTTTGTATTATGGAATCTGAACCATCAGTAACACTATATATCCAGTGATCTGTCTTACATTGTTTTGTCAGCTTTTACACACTTTACTGTAGGCAGCTCCTGGTGAACTGCTGCAAGCTAGAGAAAACAAGGAGCTGAAGTAAGTTCATTGTGCCAGTGTTATACATGAGAGGGTTGGGGTGACCCCTTTTGATCTTTGCAATAAAGAATAAAGGAACTTATGTGGGATGTATCCACTGGGTATTTGTGCAAGAAAACAGTCCTGTCAGTCGAAAAGCAGCATGCCATTTGCTATGCTGTATTAACAGAGAAGCTAGGCAAATCCTAATTCATGTAACATGCCAGATGAGACCTCTTCATCTGTTATCATCTGAGTTTCTGAATGATTTGCCTGTCTGCCTTTTTCTTCCATCATTTCTAGCTTGCCTCTTTTGTGCAGGCAGAAAACTTCTGCCTTTGTCACTATAATACTGTAGCTATTTGAACACCACGAAGAATACAGGCTGTCTCCTGGAATCCTTCGAGCATGGTTCAATAGGGTGAAGGGGTCCTGCATACTTATTCCCTGCTATCACACAGAAAACCCTTAAAAAAAAAAAAAAAAAAAAACCAAAAAACAAAACTTTGTCTACTTGTGGATAGAAACTGACAAGTTGAGAACTTGTATGAGCCAGGGACTTGCTGATGAAATATATATCCAGCTGTTTCTCAAGAGAAAGATCTAGCTAGCCAACTTAAATGTAAAGATATAGCAAGGACCTAGCTACTAAAATAAAATCACAGGGAGGACTCATAGGCTGTCTCCCCTAGTTCTTAGCACAAATCACTGTGATACTTGAAACTAACTTTATTTCATTACATTAAGGAGTTGATGTTCCATTAGTACTCTGCCTTGGTGAGGCCGCATCTGGAATATTGCATCCAGTTCTGGGCCCCTCAGTTCAAGGACAGCGAATTGCTTGAAAGAGTCCAGCGCAGAGCCACAAAGATGATGAAGGGAGTGGAACACCTCCCTTATGAGGAGAGGCTGAGGGAGCTGGGTCTCTTTAGCTTGGAGAAGAGGAGACTGAGGGGTGACCTCATCAGTGTTTACAAATATGTAAAGGGTAGGTGTCAGGATGATGGAGCTAGTTTTTTTTTCAGTGATATCCAGTGATAGGACAAGAGGCAATGGGTGTAAACTGGAGCATAGGAGGTTCTACGTTCACATCAGGAAGAACTTCTTTACTGTAAGAGTGACAAAGCACTGGAAGAGGTTGCCCAGGGAGGTTGTGGAGTCTCCTACGTTGGAGATATTCAAGGCCTGCCTGGACAAGTTCCTGTGTGATGTACTCTAGGTTACCCTACTCTTGCAGGGGGGTTGGACTAGATGATCTTTTGAGGTCCCTTCCAACCCTCGGGATTCTGTGATTCTGTGGTTCTGTGAGTGGAGGTTCATTTTGAAAAACAGAGCTGTGTTATAACCTGCAGTTCCACATGTTAGGTTCAGTGTAAGATCTACTAAGGATGATTATTGTGATATGTGCTTAATAAGCCATATGAGTAAGCTTTTTATAATTAATATTGCTTATATATTAATATTATCTGAATATCTCTAAACAACATTTTCAAGGAATTTTTAAAATTAGTATCATCATGTTAGAAGCTTCTAGTAAGTTCATTGTCTACCTCTTGCATGCCTAACATGGCTTTTTAATCTTGTTTTGAAAACAGACTGTGGCAGATCTTAAGGAAAAACATCGGAAAATATTCCAAACAATTTGGAGGTTTTACACTGTGAAAAAAAAATCTATTGGAAGCTCAAAAGTGCCCACTAAACTGGTGTTAATTAATTCAACTTTGAATTTATTATTGAACATAAAAAACAAGGTATTTAAGTCCTGTGACATCTAACAGCATCAGGTTAGCTGTTTACATTTGTTGTGCTCTTTTTTACATTGCTGTGTCTAAGCTTCCTTGCAAAGACGACAAGGTGTGAGTGCTTTAGGAGAGATGGGTACCATGATTTTTATAAAGTCCCTTTTGGGAACATAATTCAGCTTGTAGTCTGTCTCATGTTGCAAGTTTCTTATTGTGTGGGAAAGTGGTGAATAATTCACCAGAAATTAGTCATGGCTTGATCCTTCTGTTACACTAATACACTTTTCTCAAATAGAGAATTGCTCCTTCTGTCTTTCTAGCTGATACACACCTCTGTTCAAAAGCAGATGGAATATTTTTCTAGTCTTTCACCATATCTTTTGTTGGAGCATGATATATTCTGTAACAAAGTATTTGTGGCTCTGAGATGGATGAATTTGCAAGTATAATATCCATTATACTGAATAAATATGAAATCATTCAGAAAGGCAACCAAAAGTATTGCAATGTTCTGCTGTCACTAACTTGAAATTCAACATTCTTTTTTTAAAATAGTGTGTATGTATACATACAAAGGTCAGTATGTGTTTATATAATATATACAGAGAAGGAGAGAAAGAGTGAGAGAAAGCATGACAGCACATATCTTTTGAAATCAGATATAGTCTCACTGATTACTCCAGCTATTAATTTGGCCTAAGGTGCACTATTTAGTGATCTAGCATGAGAAAGGTCTAAGTGATGAAGCAGAATACATCATATGAGTTATAATAACAGCATTCCCAAAAACGGTAGTTGTGTAATAGCTTACAAAAGAAACCATTTCATTTTTCATTTTCTTTCTAGGCACATTATTCACGTTAGAGAAACAATTAATGACACTATTATATAAAAGAAGATGTAGTGAAGGACATGGAAAAGCCTTAAAAAACAGAAAAAAGTAGAAGTTAATTTTTTTTTGATAAATGAAATCACAAACCGTTGTTGCAGTCTGTGAGTTGTTTTGGTTTTGGTTGGTTGTGTGGTTTTTTGTTTGTTTTTTGTTTTGTTTTTTGTTTGGCTTTATTTTTTAAAAAAACAAACCTTCAGCTACAGCTATTTTGATATAATATTCCTTTGAAAAATAGTGAAACTACATGTGTTAAATGCTGTCTTACTTTCCACATGCACACGTAATAAGTCATTTCAGACAGAATTGGTATCAATGGTTATCATTGCAATTACCCAAAACATTCTAGTACAGCATGTTGCTCAGCATGACGTATATCATTATGAATGTTTTCATTTGGCCTGAAAGCTAATTTACTACATATGCACCTGCAGGCTGTGTAAAGAGATTTTTATTTTTTTTTTTAATTTCTCCTGTCAAAATTTTCGTAACAATCTACTTTGGAATATTTTACTATAAAAAACTATCAGTGTATCAAAACTTAATTAAAAGTCCAAATTCTATTAATCTACTTGCATTTGCAACTCTTGTACCCTCTTTTTAGCACAGTTTTTGGCAACTATTTTACAGGTAGGCAACAAGATTGAATTTCATTTTCTTAGACACGATATTAAAAAATAAAAGAAATAGTGAATCATGGTTTAAACCAAGTCCCCCAACTCCCGGAGAGTTAGGAAGGAGAATCCAAAGAATGTAGCCCCCACGGATTGAGATAAGAACGGTTTAATAGCTAAGGCATAACACAAATTACCACTGCCATTACTACTACAAATAATAATGATACAGCAAACAACAAGTGAAGAGAATACAACACCCCACCAGCCACCGACCCATAACTCACTCCACCCTGCCTGGCCGAGCACCGCGTGCTCCTTCCTCCATTTTCCTCTAGAGCTCCACCGTATTACAAGCCTCCGACACAAAGTACAGTGAAACAAAAACCCTAGCCCAAGCCCCATGATCGACAAACACAAACACATCCAATCCATACACAAAGTACCCGGCAAAATCCCGAAACCGCGAGATCCAGAGAAAAACCTCTAAGAGCCAATAAATCAGCATTGTGACAAGAGACCATAAATCCGCTCAGATCTGTTCTTATTTCAAACCCTCGGGCCCCACGTTGGGCGCCAAAAATGTCGTGGTTTAAACTAAATCTGCACAGTTCCCCCTTTGTTTCCCTTCCCCCCCCTCACCTTCCCACTCCCGGAGGGATGGGAAGGAGAGCCGGAGGAATACAACTCCCACGGATCGAGGTAAAATCAGTCCAGCAATCAAGGTATAACAGAAATAACTACCGGTACCAATAACAAATCAATGTTAGAGGAGACAAACAGGGGAAGAGAATACGATACCACCCGCCGCCACAAGGCCAGCCCCGGAAGAAGAGAGAGAGCTTCCCCCCTCCCCTCCTAGCCAGCTTCCCGTTGCCTCCCCGAGCCCAGCCCAGCGTGTTAACTCCTTCTCTCCCGGCCAGCTTCCATTCCCCTCCCCAAGCAGGACGTGCTGTGGTATGGAATACCTCATTGGCTAGCCTGGGTCAGGTGTCCTGTCTCTCCTTCCTCCCGGCCTCCCCTCCTCTACCTGGCTGGAGCATGTGCTCAGAAAAGGCCTTGAACAAAAACACCCTCAAAACATGCTCGCTATCAGCAACTGTTCCCAGCCCAGAACTCAAAACCCAGCACTGCACCAGCTACAAGAAGGAGAAAAATTACTGCTATGGCTGAACCCATGACACATAGAATAGTTGGAGTTGGAAAGGACCTTAAGATCCTCTAGCTCCAACATCCCTGCCATTGGCAGGGACACCTCATACATAAAACATGCTACGAAAGGCTTTGTTCAACCTGGCCTTGAACACTGCCGGGGATGAGCATTCACAACCTTCCTGGGCAACCCATTCCAGTACTTCACCACCCTCACAGTAAAGAACTTCCTCCTTATATTCAGCCTACACTTCCCCTGTTTAAGTTTGAAGTCACTACCCCTTGTTCTATCACTACTGTCCCTAATGAAGAATTGCTCCTCAGCATCCTTATAGGTCCTCTTCAGATACTGAAAGGTTTTTATGGGGTCTCTACGCAGCCTCCTCTTCTCCAGGCTGAACAGCCCCAACTTTCTCAGCCTGTCTTCATATGGGAGGTGCTCCAGTCCCCTAATCATCCTCGTGGCCCTCCTCTGGACTTGTTCTAACAGTGCCATATCCTTTTTATGTTGAGGACACCAGAACTGCACATAGTACTCCAAGTGAGGTCTCACAAGAGCAGAGTAGAGGGGCAGGATCACTCTCCTCTTGATGCAGCCCAGGATGCGGCTGGCTTTCTGGGCTGTGAGTGCACACTGAAGCTGGCTCATGTTCATTTTCTCATCCACCACCACCCCCAAGTCCTTCTCCACAGGGCTGCTCTGAATCTCTTGTCTGCCCAACCTGTAGCTGTGCCTGGGATTGCTCCCACCCAGGTGTAGAACCTTGCACTTGACATAAACTCATAAGGTTGGCATCAGACCACCTCACAAGTGTGTCAAGGTCCCTCTGAATGGCATTCCTTCCCTCCAGTGAATGAACTGAACCACACAGCTTGATGTCATCTGCAGACTTGCTGAGGGCACACTCAATCCCACTGTTCCTGTTGCTGACAAAGATGTTGAACAAGACCGGTCCCAACTCCAATCCCTGAGGGTTACCACTTGTTACTGCTCTCTAGCTAGACATTGAGCCACCCACCACAACTTTCTGTGTACAGCCATCCATCCAGTTCTTTATCCACCAAGTGGTCCACAATCATGCAAGCTCCCGACAGTTCACTTAATTTACTTCTGAGCTTCCCCATTATGGAAATAGATATAATATTTTTATTTATTTAATTTTGTATGAGAATTCGTAGTGTTTCACATATTGCACACATTTTGATTTCCCATACTGGTCCTTGTCACCACAGTTACTTATTTGTTTATTTGTATTCTTAAGAAAGTAACTTTGACATCCTCTCATACTAACTATTTAGGGGAGGAAGCTATCTGATTATTCGCTTTAACCGCTGTAGGCAGCTATGCCCCCTACAGCTCATTCCCCCTCCCGTCAGAAAGGTGGGTAAGAGACTTAAGGAAGAGAAATAAAACTCATCTGTTGACATATAGACAGCTTAATAGGTAAACCAAAAACTGTGTGCAAGCAAAACAAAACAAGGAATGCATTCCTTTCCATCATCAGGCAGGTGTTCAGCCATCCCCCACAAAGCAGGGCTTCACATGTAAGTTACGTGGGAAGACAAATGACATAACACTGAACTTCCCTCCTTCCTCCTTTTTTTCATCCAGTCCAATGCCATATTGTCTGGGGTATGGACATTTGGTAGGTGATTGAGAGGGTTCCTGTTGTAAATTTGGTCAGTTGGGATCAACTCTCCCAACTATATCCCCACCCAGCTTCTTTGGCATCCCCAGCCTACTCACTGGTGCGCAGTGACAGAAAAGTACTTGACACTTTGTAAGCACTGCTTAGCAGTAGCTAAATCACCCTGTGTTACCAAAACTGATTTAATAATAAATCCAAAAGATAGCATGAAGAAAATTAACTCTATCTCAGCCAAAACTACATTAAGTGACTGCATATCAATATATTACTGTGTTGAAGACAATGATACCATAGCACATAGATTAGGTGTCAGATCACTACATTCAAGATTTGTAAATAATTTCTGAAGATCAAAACTTTCCAGAGCATGCCAGGAATAAAGTTGTTGTGAATATAAAATCATTTTGCTATTAATTTGTCCCCATGTCTACAGGTAAGTTTTGGAACAATTATAAAATTAGGAGTTATATATTTATAAAGTTTTGAGATTCTTAATTCAAAATATCTGAATAGGAATGCAGAATCAAAATGGTAAACTTCAGAATTCTTAGAAATCATGAAAATTATAAGCAAATCAGAAAATATTGCCAAAAAAAAAAAAAGAAAGAAGATGGTATTATAATACCCTTTAATTTATGGGCAGAAAAAAAATCATAAAAATACATTTTACTGCATTGTCACTTTCAACATTTTTTTTAAATTGTGGGGCCCAGCACTGCACACAGTACTCCAGGTGAGGCCATACAAGTGCTGTACATAGCAGCATAATCCCCTCTTCTGACTGCTGGCCATGGTGTGTGTGATGCACCCCAGGAGGCAGTTTGCCCTTTGCCAGAGCACACTGCTGACTGACACTGAACTGCTGTCAACCAGCTCCCCAGATCCCTTCCTGCAGGGCTGTTCCACAGCTGTTATACTTGTGTTTGGCATTACTCTGTCCAAAGTGCAAAGTCCAGCATTTATTCTTGTTAAATGTCATTCCACTGATGGTTGCCCAATGCTCCAATCTGCCTATACTCTGCCAGACAGTTGTAGTGTCATTCAGTTCAACCCTTTGAGCCTTCTGAACTGCTGCAGCCAGCTCATCACCAAGTGCATCGTGTATTCTCTCACCTCATGGCTAGACAGCTAATCCAGAAGAATGCTATGAGGGACCATATCAAAAGTCAAACTTAAATCCAGAAATACTGCATCTACCACCTTCCCTTCATCCACTGGCCATGTCTTTGAAAATCTCAAGTCAAACCAGACACAAATAACAAAGAAAACAGTCCTCAGAAATTAGATAGCTATGAGAGGATATGGAAATGGTAACATCAACTTACCCTCAGTTTCCTCTTAGAAAAAAATAATTAATTTGAAAATACAGTGGAAAGATGTATGCAGATTTTTTTTCTATTGTTTCCTTTATCATTGTCTCTATTCCTGATCCACAGACTGACATTTGTCTTAAGCTTCTTTCGTGTCCTACATTAAATTCTGAGCAGAAATTAAATCACTCGATTATTTTTCCTGACCAGTAGGTTGTATCTCAGTGAAATGATGCATAAGTAGAACTTATGGCTATGAAATAATAATATTTTGAAATACTTTGACATGAACATTTAAAAAGCCTCACCTGAAAGAGCTTGGGTATAATTTAGAATGGATAGATAGCCTTCTGTTTGTTAATGGAGGGAACTACAGCCTAGTCAGTCTCACCTCTGTGTCTGGTAAAATCTTGGAGCAGATTCTCCTGGAAGATATGCAAAGGCACATGAAAAACTACAAGGTGCTTGGTGACAGCCAGCATGGCTTCACTAAGAGGAAATGCTGACTCACCAATTTAGTGGCCTTCTATGATGGGCCTATGGAACTGATGAACAGGGGTAGAGCAACTAGCGTCATCCGCCTGGACTTGTGAAAGGCGTTTGACACTGTCCCACATAACATCCCTGTCTCTAAATTGGAGAGACGTGAATCTGATGGATGAGTCACTTCGTGGATAAAGAACTGGCTGGATGGCCACACTCAAAGAATTGTGGTCAATGGCTCAATCTCCATCTGGAGACCAGTAACAAGTAGTGTCACTCAGGGACTGGAGTTGGGACTGGACTTGCTCAACATCTTTTTCAGCAGTAAGGACAGTGGGATTACAATCATGGAATCATAGAATAGTTAGGGTTGGAAAGGACCTCAAGATCATCTAGTTCCAACCCCCCTGCCGTGGGCAGGGACACCCAACACTAAACCATATCACCCAAGGCACCATCCAACCTGGACTTGAACACTGCCAGGGATGAAGCATTCACAACCTTCCTGGGCAACCCATTACAGCACCTTACCACCCTCACAGTAAAGAATTTATTTCTCATATCCATTCTAAACCTCTGCTGCTTAAGTTTCAACCTGTTACCCCTTGTCCTATCACTACACTCCCTAATGAAGAGTCCCTCACCAGCAACCCTGTAGGCCCCCTTCAGATAGTGGAAGACTGCTATGAGGAAGGCTCCACGCAGTCTTCTCTTCTCCAGGCTGAACAGCCCCAACTTTCTCAGCCTGTCTTCATGTGGGAGGTGCTCCAGTCCCCTGATCATCCTCGTGGCCCTCCTCTGGACTTGTTCTAACAGTACCATGTCCTTTTTATGTTGAGGACATCAGAACTGCACATAGTACTCCAAGTGAGGTCTCACAAGAGCAGAGTAGAGGGGCAGGATCACCTCCTTTGACCTGCTGGTCACGCTCCTCTTGATGCAGCCCAGGATACGGTTGGCTTTCTGGGCTGTGAATGCACACTGTTGACTCATGTTCATTTTCTCATTGACTAACACCCCCAAGTCCTTCTCCGCAGGACTACCAAGAAGTTCCTTTTAGCCCAACCTGTAGCTGTGCCTGGGATTGTTCCCACCCAGGTGTAGAACCTTGCATTTGGCATGGTTAAACTTCATGAGGTTGGCATCAGACCACCTCACAAGTGTGTGAAGGTCCCTCTGAATGGCATTCCTTCTCTCCAGCGTATCAACTGAATCACAAAGCTTGGTGTCATCGTGTCGTGGTTTAAATCAAGCAAACCTACTGAGGGCGCATACAATCCCACTGTCCATGTCACCGACTAAGATGTTAAACAAGTCTGGTTACAATACCGATCCCTGAAGGACACCACTCGTTACAGGTCTCCTGCCGGACATTGAACCGTTCACCACAACACTTTGAGTGCGACCATCCAGCCAGTTATTTATCCACCTATCAAATAGATGTCTCTACAATTTAGAGACAAGTATGTAATGTGGAACAGTGTTGAATGCTTTGCACAAGACCAGGTAAATGACATCAACTGCTCTACTCCTGTCCATCATCTCTGTAGCCCCGTCATAGAAGGCCACCAAATTGGTCAGGCAGGATTTTCCCCTAGTAAAGCCATGCTGGCTGTCACCAAGCACATTTCTTTTTTTCATGTGCCCTAGCATGCCTTCCAAGAGAATCTGCTCCCAGATTTTGCCAGGCACAGAGGTGAGACTGACTGGTCTGTAATTCCCCGGGTCATCCATTTTCCCCTTCTTGAAAATGGGGGTTATGTTTCCCTTTTTCCAGTCGTCAGGAACTTCACCTGTCTGCCATGATTTTTCAAATATGATGGCCAGTGGCTTTGCAACTTCATTTGCCAGCTCCTTCAGGACCCGCGGATGGATTTCATCAGGTCCCATGGACTTCTGTACTCTCAGGTTCTTCAGATGGTCTCAAACCAGATCCTCATGTACAGTGGGCCCAAGGTATAGGTTTTCACAGTCCCTGCATCCACCTTCCAAGACTAGGGTGCTGCGGTCAGAGCCTTTGCCAGTGAAGACTGAGACAAAGAAGCCATTCAGAACCTCAGCCTTCTCCAAGTCCTGTGTAGCCAGTTCTCCCAAAAGTTTCCGGAGGGGGCCTACATTGTCCTTAGTCTGTCTTTTAGCCGCTACGTACCTATAAACTCCCTTCCTATTATCTTTAACATCCCTTGCCAAGTTTAGCTCCAACTGGGCCTTAGCTTTCCTAACTTGGTCCCTAACTACCCTGACAACATCCCTGTATTCATCCCAGGCCACCTGTCCTTGCTTCCACCTTTTATAAGCCTCTTTTTCCCTGTGAATTTTTCTCAGCAGCTCCTTATCCACCCAAGGAGGTCTCCTGGCCCTCCTGCTGCACTTCCTTCTGGTCGGGATGCAACACTCCCAAGCCTGTAGCAGGTGATCCTTGAATGTTAACCAAGAGTCTTGGACCCCCTTACACTCAAGGCCTACATCCCATGGAACCTTGCTAAGCAGGTTCATGAAGAGCCCAAAGTCTGCTCTCTTGAAGTCCAGGGCAGTGAGCTTACTGCACACTCTTCTCCCTGTCTTGAGGACCCCAAATTCCACCATCTCATGATCATTGCATCCAAGACTTCCCTGGAGAGTCACATTTCCAACGAGCCCTTCCCTGTTGGTGAGCACGAGGTCAAGCAGGGCACCTCTCCTTGTTGGCTCCTCTATTGCTTGCAGAAGGAAGTTGTCCTCCTCACAATTGAGAAACCTCCTGGATTGCTTGTGCCGGGCCGTACCGTTGCCCCAACAGATGTCAGGGTGGTTGAAGTCCCCCATGAGAACAAGGGCCTGTGAGCGTGAGGCTTTTCCTATTTGTCTGTAGAGTTCTTCATCCACAGGTTCCTCTTGAACAGGCGGTCTGTAACATATCCCCACAGTAATGTCTCCCATCACTGATTTCCCCTTAACCCTGAACCACAAACTTTCTTTTAACTGATCACCTGTCCCCAGACAGAGTTCCATACTCTCTAGCCTATCCCTAACATAAAGGGCAACTCCCCCTCCCCTCCTACTGGGCCTGTCTTCTAAAAAGCCTGTAACCTTCCATTCCAGCACTCCAGTCAAAGGAGCCATCCCACCATATTTCAGTGATGCCTTTTATATCATAGCCGCGTAGATGTGCCCACATCTCTAATTCCTCTTGTTTATTCCCCATGCTACGGGCATTTGTAGAGAGGCATCTGAGCTGACCTCCAAATGAAGCTTGTTCCTTGGCTGGAGCAGGTGTAGTATCACTACATTGCTCTGAGCATCTATTACAGGTGCTGGCAACTGACTGGGTGTGTTGGGATGGAATGATGCCCCCCTCTCCCAACACAACTAGTTTAAAGTATCCTTGACAAGTCTTACTAGACTCCTACCAAAACCACTCTTCCCTTTCTTTATCAGGGCAGCTCCACCTGTCGCCAGTAGACCTGGCCTACAAACTTGGGTCCCGTGTTCAAGGCACCCAAACCCCTGACTATGACACCACCCTTTTAACCATTTATTAACCTGTCCAATCTCCCTTGCCTTTGGAAGGTCCTCCCCTGTGTCTTGGAGAATTGTCAAAAAGACTATCTGAGCTCCAGAACCCCTGGCCACCTCTCCCAGAGCTCTGTAGTCCTTCTTTATACTCCTCAGGCTACTACTATCTATCTCCTTAGCACCCACATGTATCACTAGAAGCGGGTAATAGTCCGTGGGACTTACTAGAGCAGGTAGCCTCTCTGCAGCATCCCTGATCCGTGCCCCAGGTAGGCAACACACCTCCCTTGCAACTGGGTCAGGGCGACAGATGAGCGCTTCTGTCCCTTTCAAGGCAGAGTCCCCTACTACTACAACCCGCCGCTTTTTCCTGGCGGCACCAGTAGAGATCTTCTGTACCAGTACACTAGCCGGCTGATTCTTATGCAAGTGCATTTCCTCATCAGCCCCCTGCAGGACAGCAAAACGGTGCTGAGTGGGTAAAGTAGATTTAGAAGGAAGCCCCTTGCTTTTAATTGCTCTCTTCCTCCTTTGGTTCTTTTTTTTTTTTTTTTGTTACTAATTCCCAGCTTCCTGGGTTAACAGCTTCCTTCTTTCCTCCATGAGTTAGAGGGGAAGCTTGAGGCCCCTTCTCCATCTGGGCTGAGTGTGCCCTCAGCAATTTTGCAGATGATATCAAGCTGTGTGGTTCAGTTCATTCACTGGAGGGAAGGAATGCCACCCAGAGTGACCTTGACACACTTTTGAGGTGGGCAAATGCGAGCTTTACAAAGTTTAACCATGCCAAGTGTAAGGTTCTACTGCCAGGTCAGAGCAATCCCAGACACAGCTACAGGTTGGGTGGAGAAGAGATTCAGAGCAGCCCTGTGGAGAAAGTCTTGGGGGTATTGGTCAGTGAGAAACTTAATGTGAGTCATCTTCAGTGTGTGAACGCAGCCCAGAAAGCTAACCGTATCCTGGGCTGCATCAAAAGGAGCATGACCAGCAGGACAAAGAAGGTGATCCTGTCACTTTACTCTGCTCTCATGAAACCTCACTTGGAGTATTGTGTACAGTTCTGGTGTCTTCAACATAAAAAAGACATGGAAATGTTGGATCAAGTCCAGAGGAGGGCCACGAGGATGATCAGGGGACTGGAGGACCCCCCATATGAGGACAGGTTGAGAAAGTTGAGTCTGTTCAGCCTGGTGAAATGAAGCTGTGTGGAGATCCCATAAGAGCCTCTCAGTATCTGAAGAGGACCTGTCAGTATGCTGGGGAGAGACTCTTCAATAGGGACTTTAGTGATAGGACAAGGACTGATGAGTTCAAACTTAAACAGGGAAATTTAGATTGGATGGGAGGAAGAAGTTCTTTACTGTGAGGATAGTGAGGCACTGGAATGGATTGCCCAGAGAAGCTGTGAATGCTTCATACCTCACTGGGTTCAAGGTCAGGCGAGACAGAGCATTAGATGACATGGTTTAGTGTAAGGTGTCCCTGCCAATGGCAGGGGGGCTGGAACTAGATGATCTTTAAGCCCTTTCCAACCCTAACTATTTGATGATTCTATTTGATTTTCAGTGATTGTGAACTGTAAACAGCATAATACAGCAAAAGACCAGTCATAGCCCAGGTAAGCATATAACTTAATAAGCATGCACATTTTCAAATCCAGTATTTTCCTAATACTCTGTATTTTATATTCCAAGATTTGTATATTTAATAAAACACTGGGTCTTTACCATATCAGAAGTAGACCATAATGGTGTCTTTCAGGTGGAAATGTAGCTGGGTGTTCCTTTTATGTTAAGTGTCAAAATGAATCCTACTGTGCCAGAATTTCTGTTTAGTCTTAATTTATTGGCTACTTCTTCCATTTAAAATATCTAGAGAACTCTATTCATAAATAAATCATAAGACATGTATTCTTAAATAAAAATGCATATGAAATTTCTGAATAATCCATAACATTATTTCTTTTTCATAGAGAAACCAAAATTAATTTGAACTCACACAGTATATTTCAGTATAGATATAATGAACAAGAGAAAGCTCAGAGGTAACCCTGACTTTTTAATGGAAGTCTTGGGATTTAAATGGTACATTAACTTCTGTATTATAGTTGAAGAAACAATGAAAACTTTCTTCAGTCTTGTTTTCTTTCTTATGCATTACCTTATGTGAAACACTATTTTAGGGGTATTGAAATACTGTAAAGTTTCCACATTAGCTTTGCTGTGACTTAACCAAACCTCTCCCCTTCATTATGTTTTCACACTGTTTTATTCAGACCTTTTTAGCAAAAGCACTGCTATATTATGTCTGATTATATTAAACGGTTCACTTTCCATAAGTGAATTGTTATTAAATTTGCTCCTTAGTGGGGACTAACAGTTTAATTTGATGTGACCCTACCCATGAATTACAGCATAAGCCTATGAGAGAAAAGAACATGTGTTGATTACACTAACTACAGACAAAATATACAATTAACACCTTTCCTAAAAGAGCTATTAAGACATAAATGCATTTCTAACATGAATAATAAAGGATTTCAGTGTTTTTCCAAAGTTCAGAAGCACTAGAACATGTTAACAACTTTTCATTCCTGCAGTTTAAGCCCATAAAGTCAAGATGCTTTATTTTTTCTATAATAACAATATAATTAAAAGTCTTACACTAGTTAAATTGAAATTTATGTTTTCTTCTAAGAACATCATACCTTTTCAGATTTAGGGTTGGAAAAATAATTTTCCTGTATTCAACACACTGCACCTAGCTTTTATTGATAATAATTTTACACAATTTGAATCAGTAACTTTCAAAAGTGAAATGCAACTAAAGCAATTTGTCTGTGGGAATTATTTTGGCCTTTAAAAGATGTTTGAATATGTAGAATATGTCCCAGCATATATTGTTACAGAACCTTGAATGTCTGTGAGTTGTCAGCTATAATAGGTCTTCTCAACTACATAAAGAGGCGAATCTTATCAAACAGATCAGCAGGAGATTTAAAAGTTGTTTTTTTCTTTCTGTTACTTAAAATTTTACAGAAACTTGTTTCAGATAGCCATTCATATATCTTGGTCTTTTACAATATTTATTTATTTGACATACTAACTTAATGGCTGTACTAGATGATGGAACAATAAACTAATGAATAAACCAATAAACTCAAAGAATAAACTAATGATTGATAAGTGAAAAGGCTGTCATCATAAACATGACTGGATTAATAAAAGCAATATATGTGTATGAAAAAAAGGAGATCAAATTTCCACATGATGGACTGTGCTGCATTCTTTTCTAGTGGATAGTTTACACTGAACAATGGACAGTTTAGTGACTTGCTCATTTAGTGACTTTCTCATTCTTTCTGCTTCTCCACCATGCAGGTAAACATTGTCATGGTTTAAGCCCAGCCCGTAACTCAGAACCATGTAGCCACCCATTCACTTCCCCCTTCCTTCCCCCAGCTCCCAGACGGATGGGGAAGAGAATCAAGAGAATGTAACTCCCACTGGTTGAGATAAGAGCAGTCCAGTAACTAAATCATAAAACAAACCACTACTGCTACCATCAATAATAATAAGTGAAATAACATGGGAAGAAAATATAACCACTCACCACTCACCAACTGATACCCAGCTGGACCTGAGTAATTCCCTCAGTTTATGTAGTGGAAATGACAGGCTGTGGTATGGAATACCTCTTTGGCTAGTTTGGGTCAGGTGTCCTGTCTCTGCTTCCTCCTGGCTTCCACTCTGGCAGAGCATGACACTCAGAAAGCCCTTGGTCAGAGTAAACATTACTTACCAACAACTAAAAACATCGTTGCTATCAGCACTGTTCCCAGGCTGAAGTAAAAAAACACAGCTCTGCACCAGCTACTAAGAGAGAGAAAAATGGCTGCTACTGCTGAACCCAGGCCAACTGTAAAAAAAAAAAAAACCCACAAAAAAACAACTCATTAAAATTGTCTACTATGACACACAGCATCTTATGTGATGAATCACTTGAGAACTATGATTTCATTACAAAGACCAATAGGGTCATGATGCTATAGTAGAGTTACTAAAAAGATACAGAAAATGATCTTTTGATGGCATCTGTAACCATGATTTTAAGCACTGCATTAATTACTGCCACTGAGAACCAATACATTAAACAATGCAGACAGAAATCTTTCAAAACTGTAAAGTTCCTTTTATATTGTTGCTTATTTTGCATGAATAACAATGCATACGATATGAATTGATATGCATTAGAATGTTTTGCAATTGCTAATAGCATCCTGCTCAATTGACTAAGAAAAAAGCAAGGGTTTTGTGTGTTCCTTTATGATCATACATTTTCATTATATTTTAAATTTTTCCTTCATTTAATCTGTAAATTATAAAAAGCTTTTATAGCAAATGGATGATGACTAATTAATATGCCTATTAAAATCAGAGATTTTCTTCATTATTGAGAAGGTTCACTCACTTTCGTTGCTCTAATGGAAAGACACTCATGTTTTTTTCTATTAAAAGCGAACCCAAATCTTTTGTAGATCAACAAAAAAGTTTAGCCAGAAATCAACCTGTAAAACTGTAGTCCAATGACTTCCATTCATTCCATGCACAAACTTCCATCAAAATTTGAAACAGCATTTCAGCTGCTGGATCCTGATGCCTGTTGTGGAGTGAAAGTCTAAGAGGTATGTTCTAATTAATTCTGCGTGCAAAATCACAACAGATGTCAGCAGAATCATAAAAAAAATGTAGTTAGGATTTGCCCCACTGGTATAGTAAGCCAGAGTAATAATTAATTTTGAAATTATTCCAACCCCTTTAGTATCTGTGGAGTTAAGACATGCACAACTTTCTTGTAACCTCAGGGGAAAACCTGACTGATGTCTTCAGCTTATGCAGATGCCTATATTTTTCTTCCTTCTCTAAGCATGGTCACACTTTCACTGTAGCTCAAATACCACGTATTTTACTCAGAGGGATGTAAACAGACTGAGTATACACAATAAAGTCACAAAATATCAGGCAGTGGAACTGGGAAAATAGTGTTCTCCTCTGCTAGCTAAATGACAGATACATCGTGTCTTCAAAGCTCACTAATGACAACACAAAATGGCATCACAAAATATAGCTAATGAGAATTAATGTCTGCTGCAACAAAAGCAGATATTGTTAAAGAAAGTCCTCTTTTCATTTGCGCCACGGTGAAGATTTGAGGAGCTTATCTTTGCTTAAAGACTACAGAAAAACTTGAAGATTACTTGGAATCAATCTCGGAGTTGTACAAACAAATCCAAACTTTAAAAGTGTAAAAGTTGACATTAATCAAATGTTTTATCATTGCCCAAATCTCAAACATACATCTACTATTATTTAACCTTGATCAGCAGCCACATATTTCTGAATGAAAGTCATGTTTTCACTTTGAGTTATAAGTAGCTAAAGAATTTTGATCTGTTTTTCATTTGGACTGCTTAATGGGATCAGTTTCCTACTACCTGACTGAAGAAATAAGAAAATAAATGAAATCAACATGGATATATTTAGATAAAAGAGTAGCCAGTACCCAGTTTGGTAGGGAAATAAAAGCACTAGGAAAATATTCAACTCACATGGCTTAAAGTCTTTTCCTTTGCACCTGAAAAACATCCAAAGACCTGAAGCATAAAGCTTTTAATGTTTTATTAAAACACAGTTAAATTTAAAACATAATCAAATGTTTTAAATTCCACTGATATATCTGACTACTTTACTAAGATTCATATCTGGAATCAGATATTTAAACTCCTGAACTTCATGAACACTTCTCTATAAAAAAAACCTAAATCACAACAACAAGAAATAACATTTAAAAAACCCCAAACAAAATAAAACAGAAGAACAACAAAACCAAATGAACTAAAGAAATACCCTCACAAAACAAACAAAAAAACAAAATAAAACAAACAAACAAAAAAAAACAAAGCACCCTAATCAAACAAAAAGAACCACAACCCTCCACCTGACACTGGGAAAGGGAAAGTTACTTAACAGTATAAAATCAAATATCAAACACAAAGGTGTAGCTATACAGTACAAATATCATCCTTCCAGGTTATGAAGGAGATGTTTATTCTGAAAAAGAATGAAACTGTGGTTGCTGTGGTTTATTGCAGAAACAATAGACTTTGGTTACTTTAAATACTCTGATAAAATTCATAAGCTCACCCAGTGGGCTGGAAATACTGAGTCAGTTGTCATAATGGTAATAAAAATTTGATTAAACTTTTAATTATCTCACATAACAAGGTGGGCTGGGATCATATTTTGCAATTTATTGTTTCTGCTGTTGGCTTCTGTAAAACCAATATGTCAAAGTGACATGCCCTTTGGCACTTCTATGATTTCTTCAAGAAAAAAAATAAAAATCTATGAATGACAGATCTTTTCAAAGATGCAAATACACAATATTTTCTCTAAATATTCTAATTTCAAAGGAAACATTTTTCTAGGGGCAGAACTTGAAATAAACTTGTCATCCAATAAAACTTCATAAAACCTATGTTTGACCTTCTGTAGCTTTTTTCACACACAGAAATATACTTGCTATATAGCTCGAAATGTACAGTGGCATCTTGAAAGGAGACACTAAATGTTTCTGTATTGAAGCTAATGTATACCGAATGTGTACTAAATATATGCTGAATCTAATAATGTCCTCTTTTACAAATAGCTCCAGAAACCACTCTGCATCCTTTTAGTTCTCTTAATCACTCTCATCAATGGAGTTTATATGTACATGAAGGAGATACATAAATTAAAAGAGATCTGTCAAGAAATATGCTAAATATAAACAATTTAAAGAAGTTTCTATGTGATGTGCTGCCTTTCTCAGTTGCCCAAATTTAAACAAAATATTAGCTCTCTGAAACAGAGCTTTTATTTTGTTTCCATCTCTTAAGCTTTACATAGTGAAATAAAAGGTTCAAACCCTCTGACTCCCTCTGAATATACATGGTGGTGCAGAAGGTTTTAAAGTGTAATCCCGAGTAACATGCTACCTCTGTGAAAAGGTAAACTGATGACTAACAATAGCTCCTTGGAAAGGTATCAATATGTCAGGGCGTGGATGGAATGCTACCTTTAGCAAAGTAGCTTAGAAGCCCCCAAAGAATCACAAATCTGTTCAGATACAAATGGCTGGAAAATATAGAGTGACAAAATCAGGATGCTCAGAGTTTATTTTTGTAGCAAAAAAGTTCATTGCATATCACTTCAAGTCATAGAATCATACAGTCTGCTAGGTTGGAAAAGACTTTTAAGATCAAGTCCAAGCTCTACCCCATCACTGTCAAGCCCACCAATAAACCATGTCACTGAGTGTCTCCTCTGCACGTATCTTCTAAAACTTCCAGGGACTGGCTAGCAGGCAGACCTCAGCTTCTTCAGGCTGTTGTCTGCTATTGTCTGTGTCCGTTGTTTTGGGCCTGCCCTACCAGTATCTAGGATAGTCCCTAGTCAGTGCTGTGAAAACATTAAAGGATGTGGACCAAGATTCTTTCAGCAAACACTAACTTTTTAATAGTGGTTGAGGTATTACCTGCACACTGATGAGAGAAGTATTTCAGAATGAGCCTATTAGACTGCTGATGATAAAATTCTCCCTTGAAACTCTGCTAATTTCGGTAAGAGTCCATTTAATCTGGAGTGCCACAAACATAGTGGCATGGGGTTCTTTTTCCAAATCCACTGTTCAGTATGAATGCAGTTCAGAGTTTCCCATTTCCATGTTTTAAAGGGCAAACAGTAAATTGAAAATCAGAGTTGGGAAGGGAAAAAAATTAAAATTACTTGGAAAAGACCTTTAAGTAAATTGAGCATCAATGTTCAATGGAATGGAAAAAGAAATAATTCAGAGTGGCCTTAATTAATCTTTCACAGTAATTTATTTTTTTATTATTTTCTGTAAAATTTATATTCAGTAAAAATATCTGTAAAACCAGAAAGAGTATTTTTATGTAAGCATCTGTTTCTCTTTTCAAATGAGCATTCAAGTTACTTTACTTAGAATATATCTCTTTTCTTTTTCTTTAGTGCTCCTAATAGTCTGAAAAATAGAGTTAATATATTACAGATTATCCATACACTTCCCTGCTCAAGAAGAAGTAGCACAAGAGTGTTAGAAGTGATTTGTTATGTTAGTTTATCAAGAGAAATTCCAGCTGCAGAAATAAGTTCAGGAGGTTTTTTCTGAAAGTAATGGTGCTCATAGTTTTCTTACATTTTGTGGAAACAAGTTCTCCAGTATGCATACAATTCCCTTAGATCAGCCCCTCAAAACAACATAATGACACTGCGATTCACCAAAGTTACCCTTCCCTTTCCATAAAGCTTTTTTGGATAAATAATGATGAGCATTGTGTATGTAAATGTGAAATACTCACTGTTTTGTTTTCACTCCAGCAGTTTTAATTAGTCACTTATAGGCTTCTTGAGTACCTAATGAAAATTCTGTATTTCATAACCTATTGTAAGTTTGTCCTCACTAATATTAAAGATATTATCTGGTGTCTTCTCCTTCTTATATTGTTGTTTTAGAAAATGAATGTAGTAATGAATAAAACCATCTTTATCAGTTCATGGTCCTTTGAATGTCCCTAACACTTCTGTTTCAGTTTATATTCAATTTCCATTTCTATTCATCTCGCTAGTAATTGTCTTTTGTTAAGCATGAATGTCTTTTCAATCTATACTCAGCCAGACAGATGATTTCTTTTTTTTATTTTAATTTGCATGTAAAGTTGCCTATGACTTCTTGAAGGAAAATGAATGGTAAGTACATGTTGTATTTTGGACAGAAATGCTATTATATGGCTGTGTAATACTTGCTAGAGGAGTTAACAACTTCAGTACTGCCTATATTGTAATCTGGACACCTGAAGTAATTTTCTTATTCATTACTTTTCCTAGAGAAGTTACTTTTTCTATGCAGAGACTTCATTTGCCTATTCTCTTCTCAGGGTGTGGTAAACAAAAATAAGAAGCAGCCTGTAATTATGCTGACGAATCCAAGAAAGCTTCTATCACTTCTTGATTCAGCTCAGCTTGCTCTTCTTTTATTTCTCTGTGCTCACATAGCACCCTTCAGAGTTACCTGGTAAACTCTGTAGAATGAGATCAAAATTGACGGCAGCTAGTAAAAGAACAAACTCTCCCCTTGCATAATTTTATTTGATCTCAGTGCTTATTTTAAATTATGAGTACAAATATCAGCATGTTTAATACAAATGAAATTTTAGTGATATCCACTTGTTTAAGGTAGGAGCTAACTTCAAGTGCATCTGATATGAAACATTTTTCTGTGCTTCTGCTGTAACTGAAGTTTCTCTCATGGATAAGCTAATTTCTTGTCCTCAAATGCAGTCATTGCTATGCTTTTAAATTTGCATTGGTAAGATTTGTTGTAGAATTTTTCTCAATATAATTTGTGTTTACAGAGGTTCTCATAATAACAGTTCACTAATGTTATTAGAGCTGAGAATAAGATAAATTGACACAGGTAATGGAGTGAGCTGGTGCAGACAAAGGCTTTTAAAAACGTATATTCTTTTAAAGCCCAGTAAAATGTTTCCATCTTATTTTGGGCATGGATTATGTCATTTTCTGTTCTAACATTTGTAAATTAGAGGAAAGTAATGTAATTAATATTATAATTTTTATTTGTATTGAAGGTGGGAGATGTTACAGCTATCGAGAGAGACTCTGTTTGAAGAAAGGGTTCTGATATAGGAATTTGTTTTCCTTTTGCTGAAAACAGAAGTCTAAAATACAGAATTCGGCACCAAAATAAGCAAGCTATTTTGGCAATAGAAGCAGTTGGGCCATTCTGACACAAGTTCTAAAGCTGAAGATTTCCTCTGAAAAAGATGACACATATCCCCACGTACTGTCATGACAATGAAGAGATTATGTGATGGAGAAAAAAATTGACAATACTAAAGGGAATAGTACCTAGTATCTACTCTCACTGGGATTAATCATTCCTTGAAATAATTCTGTTAATCAGATAGTTTAATTTTGAAACCAACTGGAACAATAGAATGCCTTTAGGTCTTTGACACAAAGACACTCACAGACACTCAAGTAACAAATTTTTAGATTATTTGCCAACATTTTATGATACTTTACCTCAAATTCACCCTATAAAATTAGTCAAGCTCAGTATTTTTCTTTTGCTTAAGATACTTCTGAATTAGAAGCAAAAAAAAAGTTTAAATAATTATATGATGAACAGGTATTATGTTTCAGGTAAACTAGCTTCCAAAGTAAGAAATGTTTAATATATTCTTGTTAATATTAAGCTTTACTAGGCTTTTAGTTAGGGCATTTTTCATAGTTCCTTGTTGGAACTCCCAGTTGGAAAAATTGAAATATCCCTTTGGAATAGCCATAAGGACATTTAAACATTCAGAAAACTAAGTAATTATTCCTACTATTTGGCTCAAACCTTCCTCCTGTAATATTAAAAAAAAAAAAAGCTATGGGGTTATATCTTCTAGAATTTTTTCACTCAGTAACATGGTCCCTTTAAGAATCATAGACTCAAAAAAGAGTAAGTGTTGGAAAACACTTAAAGATCATCTAGATCCGTCCCCCCGAAAAGGGCAGGGACACAACACACTCTCTCCTTTTTCTTCTATCCTACTTTTTTTGACCTTTTTCTGTATCTTTTCCTTCGTTTCTTCAGTCTATTATAATCTGGACCATGTTTAATATCTTGTGTTCAATATGCAATTATTTTTTTTCGATTTCCTTTCACCCAAAACATAAAGTTAAAAAGTGTAATGTTGCACAACCTTTAGGAAAGCCAAAGTACTCAGTCTCTAATTAATGCTTAGCTATTAGCTTCAGTGGTTTCCTCTGCTTTCAAGACCCAGGGAGAGGACAGGCAACAACATTTTTCCCTGCAGCAATCTCCAGTCTTTTGACAACTAGAAATTGTTTGGAATGAAGTTGAATCAAATGACTGTACTGATCATTTTCTCAATTTTTTTCAGTTTTCTCTATGTTTAACTACAATAGACTTTAGCACTGTTGCATCACTTGTTGACTTGTGAAATCAGAACAGTAACCCCAAAATTCTTTTTTCACTGAGGTTCAAATCTAGCATCTGAACCCTCATACTCTTATTGTATTTTCTCCTCCATTTTCCACATTTTTGAATCCAAAATATAAGGAAAAAAAAAAAAGTTTGAGTTTGGGGTTATTTTTTGGGGGGGTTGTTTGTTTGTTTGTTTCAGGGGGGTGTTTGTTTTTTTGTTTTTTGTTTTTTTTTTTCTTAGCTGTTTTCTAGGTTCATCTTTTCTTTTTCTTTCAGCTTTAGGTGAATTCTCCCTTTCCTATATATATTTTTCAAGCCAGCCAGTTGTCATTATTGTGTGCTCCAGTCTCTTCTGCTTTCAGCTCAGTGGCTGAAAACACCTGCCCTAAGCCTCTGCATCAAGCCCTCTTGAAAATGCCTCACTAGTGTATTCTTGTTTCATTCTCTCCAGGCTGTTTTAACAGACAACTGCTCTTGTTTTTTTTTTCCTTTTTCCCACACTTCTCTCCTGTTAAATTTGTGTGCAAGTGCAGTAACTCAAAGTTTCTTCAGTGTGTCAGAATTCAAGCCTGTACTGATGTATAGCACTTCTCCATTAGAAGTACAGTGTCTTGGACCCTTTGCATTTAAATTTATGCTTGCTAGATATCATCTATAGAATAGACCTACCTAAGAGACCATTGGGTATTTTTATTTTTGTTTTGTTTAGGTTTTTTCATGCTTTGGCTAACAACAGGAAAACAAGATGGGGAGAAGTGTCCACTTATTAATACACAAAGGGCATCATGTTCGAGGAAAACTTCTTTTAGGAGGCAGCAGCTATGCATGCTTACTTAAATGGTGTTTTGGGATGAAACATGCTTCGTCAAAATAGTATACAAAAAAAGATTTCCAAAGGGGTTTGAGGTGCTGAAGAAGCTCAGGTTTAATACATAAAAATTGGTTTGAACAGAGGTTTTTGTTTGTATCTTTTTTTGAACTGAGATTTCTGAACTGAGCAGATAAGAGCATATTCTTTATAAGAATGAAGAATTGCACCTCTGCACTCTGCACTCTGTTTCAGTTTCAGATCCTTACTCAACATAAGAAAGACATGAAGCTGTTGAAGCAAGTCCAGAGGAGGGCCACAAGGATGGTAAGGAGGCTGGAGCACCTCTCATATGAGGACAGGCTGAGAAAGTTGGGGGTGTTATACCTGGAGAAGAGAAAGTGCGTGGAGACTTCATAGCAGCCTTCGAGTATGTGAAGGGGGCCTACAAGTGTGTTGGAGAGGGACTCTTCATCAGTGACTGTAGTGATAGGACAAGGGATAATGGGATTAAGTTGAAACAGGGGAAGATCAGGTTAGATGTAAGGAAGAACTTTTTTACTGTGAGGGTGGGGAGGCACTGGAGCAGGCTGCCAAAAGATGTAATACATGCTCCATCCCTGGTAGCGCGAAAGAGCATTGAGTGACATAGTCTAGGGTGAGGTGTCCCTGCCCACAACATGGGAGTTGGAACTAGGTGATCTTAAGGTCCTTTCTCACCCTAACTATTCCATGATTCCATGATTGTTACTCTGAGGTACAGACTACGTTTAGAAAGGAAGTTCAGCTAAACTGTGAAATCGTGGATTTGGAAAATCTGTATCCTCCTTTTGCTTAGCAACATTTGAAGCAAATGAAAATCAGTTCCACAATGGAAAATGCTGGTCTTCCTGTTATTTGGAAGTAATAGTACTTGCTATGCATAGAATATACTCACACAGCTTTTTCCTAAATTAAAATTTAAATGAAATTAATTTATGCAGTTGGTTTACTTACCAATTAAATCTCAAACTATATTTAAGCATGTTGTGAACAGAAAGACCCTGAAATTATAATCACATCAAACTAATTTTGCTTAACAAAGAAATAGATTCTGCTACTCTTCCTCTTTATGTAACATTTTACATATGTCAGTCCCAGAGAGCATATCAAGAAAATAAAAAATTACATGAATTTTCTTATCACTCCCTTCCTTGTAGATAATGGGCCACAAGTAAAACTATCACACCATCAAAATGCAGCTCCAAGAATTAAGCCAGTATTCTTCATTGTCAAAAATATCAGCCTTCTGCTACTTGCAAGCACAGGGGAGCAATTAGCAAAACCAATATCCTAATAAACCATTGATAATCATAGAATAGTTAGGATTGGAAAGGACCTCAAGATCATCTAGTTCCAACCCCCCCTGCCGTGGGCAGAGACACCTCACACTAAACCATATCACCCAACGCTTCATCCAACCTGGTCTTGAACACTGCCAGGGATGGAGCATTCACTACCTCCCTGGGCAACACATTCCAGCACCTCACAACCCTCACAGTAAAGAATTTCTTCCTTATATTCAATCTAAACCTATGCTGTTTAAGCTTCAACCCGTTACCCCTTGCCCTATCAATACAGTCCCTAATGAAGAGTCCCTCCCCAGCATCCCTGTAGGCCCCCTTCAGATACTGAAGGCTGCTATGAGGAAGGCTCCACGCAGCCTTCTCTTCTCCAGGCTGAAGAGCCCCAACTTTCTCAGCCTGTCTTCATGTGGGAGGTGCTCCAGTCCCCTGATCATCCTCGTGGCCCTCCTCTGGACTTGTTCTAACAGTGCCATGTCCTTTTCATGTTGAGGACATCAGAACTGCACATAGTACTCCAAGTGAGGTCTCACAAGAGCAGAGTAGAGGGGCAGGATCACCTCCTTTGACCTGCTGGTCACGCTCCTCTTGATGCAGCCTAGGATACGGTTGGCTTTCTGGGCTGTGAATGCACACTGTTGACTCATGTTCATTTTCTCATTGACTAACACCCCCAAGTCCTTCTCTGCAGGACTACCATGAATTTTCTTTTAGCCCAAAATGTAGCTGTGCCTGGGATTGTTCCCACCCAGGTGTAGGACCTTGCACTTGTCATGGTTAAACTTCATGAGGTTGGCATCAGCCCACCTCACAAGTGTCTCAAGGTCCCTCTGAATGGCATTCCTTCCCTCCAGTGTATCAACAGAACCACACAGCTTGGTGTCATCAGCAAACATGCTGAGGGCACACTCAATTCCATTGTCCATGTCAGCGACAAAGATATTAAACAAGACCGGTCCCAACACCGAACCCTGAAGGACACCACTCGTTACTGATCTCCAGCCGGACATTGAACCGTTGACCACAACTCTTTGAGTGCGACCATCCAGCCAGTTATTTATCCACCGAGTGGTCCACCTTTCAAATTGATGACACTCCAAATTCGAGACAAGGATGTCAAGTGTCGAACGCTTTGCACAAGTCCAGGTAGAGGACATCAACCGCTCCACCCCTGTCCATCACTTTTGTAGCCCCGTCATAGAAGGCCACCAAATTGGTCAGGCAGGATTTTCTCCTAGTAAAGCCATGCTGGCTGTCACCAAGCACATTTCTTTTTTTCATGTGCCCTAGCATGCCTTCCAAGAGAATCTGCTCCCAGATTTTGCCAGGCACAGAGGTGAGACTGACTGGTCTGTAATTCCCCGGGTCATCCATTTTCCCCTTCTTGAAAATGGGGGTTATATTTCCCTTTTTCCAGTCGACAGAAACTTCACCTGTCTGCCATGATTTTTCAAATATGATGGCCAGTGGCTTTGCAACTTCATTCGACAGCTCCTTCAGGACCTGCGGATGGATTTCATCAGGTCCCATGGATTTGTGTACATTCAGGTTCTTCAGATGGTCTCGAACCAGATCCTCATGTACAGTGGGCACGAGGCCTAGGTTTTCACAGTCCCTGCATCCACCTTCCAAGACTCGGGTGCTGCGGTCAGAGCCTTTGCCAGTGAAGACTGAGACAAAGAAGCCATTCAGAACCTCAGCCTTCTCCAAGTCCTGTGTAGCCAGTTCTCCTGAATGTTTCCGGAGGGGGCCTACATTGTCCTTAGTCTGTCCTTTAGCCGCTACGTACCTATAAACTCCCTTCCTATTTTCTTTAACATCCCTTGCCAAGTTTAGCTCCAACTGGGCCTTAGCTTTCCTAACTTGGTCCCTAACTACCCGGACAACATCCCTGTATTCATCCCAGGCCACCTGTCCTTGCTTCCACCTTTTATAAGCCTCTTTTTCCCTGTGAATTTTTCTCAGCAGCTCCTTATCCACCCAAGGAGGTCTCCTGGCCCTCCTGCTGCACTTCCTTCTGGTCGGGATGCAACACTCCCAAGCCTGTAGCAGGTGATCCTTGAATGTTAACCAAGAGTCTTGGACCCCCTTACACTCAAGGCCTACATCCCATGGAACCTTGCTAAGCAGGTTCATGAAGAGCCCAAAGTCTGCTCTCTTGAAGTCCAGGGCAGTGAGCTTACTGCACACTCTTCTCCCTGTCTTGAGGACCCCAAATTCCACCATCTCATGATCATTGCATCCAAGACTTCCCTGGAGAGTCACATTTCCAACGAGCCCTTCCCTGTTGGTGAGCACGAGGTCAAGCAGGGCACCTCTCCTTGTTGGCTCCTCTATTGCTTGCAGAAGGAAGTTGTCCTCCACACAATTGAGAAACCTCCTGGATTGCTTGTGCCGGGCCGTACCGTTGCCCCAACAGATGTCAGGGTGGTTGAAGTCCCCCATGAGAACAAGGGCCTGTGAGCGTGAGGCTTTTCCTGTTTGTCTGTAGAGTTCTTCATCCACAGGTTCCTCTTGATCAGGCGGCCTGTAACATATCCCCACAGTAATGTGTCCCATCACCAATTTCCCCTTAACCCTGAACCACAAACTTTCTGTTAACTGATCATCTGTCCCCAGACAGAGTTCCATACTCTCTATCCTATCCTTAACATAAAGGGCAACTCTCCCTCCCCTCCTACCGGGCCTGTCTTTTCTAAAAAGTCTGTAACCCTCCATTCCAGCACTCCAGTCAAAGGAGCCATCCCACCATGTTTCGGTGATGCCTATTATATCATAGCCCCGTAGATGTGCCCACATCTCTAATTCCTCTTGTTTATTCCCCATGCTACGGGCATTTGTATAGAGGCATCTGATCTGAGCTCCAAATGAAGCCGGCTCAGTGGCTGGAGTGGCTAGAATATTACTACTTTGCTCAGAGTATTTATTATAGGTGCTGGCAACTGACTGGGTGTGTTGGGATGGAATGATGCTCCCCTCCCCCAACACAACTAGTTTAAAGCATCCTTGACAAGTCTGGCAAGCCTCCCAGCAAAGCCACTCTTCCCTTTCTTTATCAGAGCAATTCCACCAGCCCCCAGTAGGCCTAGCCTACAAATGTGGCCCCCATGTCCAAGACACCCAAACCCTTGACTGTGACACCACCCTTTTAACCATTTATTAACCTGTCCAATCCTCCTTGCCTTTGGAAGGTCCTCTCCTGTGTCTTGGAGAATTGTCGAAAAGACTATCTGAGCTGTAGAACCCCTGACCACCTCTCCCAGAGCTCTGTAGTCCTTCTTTATACTCCTCAGGCTACTCCTATCTATATCCCTAGCACCCACATGCATTGCTAGAAGCGGGTAATAGTCTGTGGGACTTACTAGAGCAGGCAGCCTCTCCGCAACATCCCTGATCCGTGCCCCAGGTAGGCAACACACCTCCCTTGCAACCTGGTCAGGGCAACAGATGAGCGCTTCTGTCCCTTTCAAGGCAGAGTCCCCTACTACTACAACCCGCCGCTTTTTCCTGGCGGCACCAGTAGAGATCTTCTGTATCAGTGCACCAGCCGACTGTTTCTGATGCAAGTGCATTTCCTCATCAGCCCCCTGCAGGACAGCAAAGCAGTTCTGGGTGGGTACAGCAGATTTAGGAGGAAGCCCCTTGCTTTTAATTGCTCTCTTCCTCCTTTGGTTCTTTTTTTTTTTTTTTTGTTACTAATTCCCAGCTTCCTGGGTTAACAGCTTCCTTCTTTCCTCCATGAGTTAGAGGGGAATCTTGAGGCCCCTGTGCTGTTTGGGACTGGAGTAAGCAGTCCTGCTTCCTCTCAGCTTTCCTGACATCTTGTAGCTTACTGACAGCATGCCGTAGCTCAGCTACCTTCTGGAGGAGGACCTCCATGAGGGAGCAGTGAGCGCAGCCCTCCCCATTCTGCACCTCCATCAGGGAGCAGCGAGCACAGCCCTGCCCATTCTGCACCTTTCCGTCACCAGACCAGTGCAGGCACTCTCTACACTCCAAGCTCTGCACTGCAACCTCCCCACTTACCGGCTCTGTCTGGGTGCCTACGTTGGCCACCACAGGGGCGGCCGGGGCAGAGCTCCCAGACCGCACCCTGGCCGTACAGCGAGTGCTCACCATCCCGCTCGCCTGCCTGCGTGAACTGCCACCCAAACTGCCTCGACCTGCTCTGTTTGTGTGCTCTGTTCACCGCTCTCCTTGTTGTCGCACTCCCTGGGTAGTTTTTTAAGCACTCACAGTTGCTGCCACTCCTCCTGTCTCCATCCCTGTGAGTCACCTCCTCGCTGTAGCTGAGCTCTTTGGCAAGTCCTGTTGATGACCTGAAGCTCCCTCCTCAGTGGCTCTTTTCACTCTGCGGTGAGGTTTCTGGACGCTAATCTCCCCCAGCTCCGCTCCAGTGTTACAAGTGTCCTTTCTCAAGCTACTCCCCTCAGCAAGTGAAGTCAATAAAAAAAGATGTTACGATGGACATTCAGACAAACAACATATTTTAGAATTAAGACTAAGAAAGCAGGAGAGAACCGTAGATATATAAAAAATGTGCCTTATTTTGAATTGCTTATGAAAATAAATTATATGCTTCAAAGCATGTTGAGTAATTAATTTTTTACTATCAGACAGCATACACCCATGACAGAAATGACCTCCTGAGAATTTTTCATCTATTCAGTTAAAGAGAATCTTTTAAAGATTCTCAGTTACCTCCGTGTTGGAATACTTGGAAAAAATATAGACTGCCCTGCTATTAAATAAGATAGAAGTTTCTGAAGAAAATAGGTTATTGGAAATCATTATGATAAATGGTTCTATCAATTCTTCCTGAAATTATTCTCAAATTCTTGTTAAAGACAAACGACAGATACAGAAAATAAAAAAAAAAAAAGAACCTCCCCCCCCCCAAAAGACATAGAGAAAAATAATTGAATGCAAATGAAAAAAGGATACAGAGGTTTTGGAGGGTTTAAAATTTATATCTGCAAATTGAGACAGTAGAATGGGTTGCTCAAAGAAGTAATAAATGGCAGTGTTCAAGGCTGGGTAGGACAGAGCCTTGGATAACATGGTTTAGTGTGAGGTGTCCCAGCCAATGACTGAGCAATTGGAACTAGATGATCTTAGGGTGCTTTTCAATCCTAACTATTCTATGATTCTATAAAATCAGAACACAAGATTCATTTCTGCTTTTGGAAACAAAATTTCCACTAAAGTCTTTTAGGGCAGATAAGCAGTTAATGAAATTTGTTACATTTCTTAATCATCAGTGCAAAATCTGCTAGTTAGCCATAGCAACTTAAAAAAACCCCAAGACTCTCAAAATTATTTGAAAACATTCAGATCTTCCTCTTCAACCTAAGAGCAGTAGCTGTAAACAGAACAACTTCTGCTTTACTAGGACTACCTTTGTATGCCCCAGAAAAGTATTTTTGAAAAAAATGAGAATGCAATTTCCAGTTTTAATTTCTAAGGTTGGATACTGTTTTGTGTTACAAATGATGTATGTAGAAGTCTTTTATTAGACATTTAATATAGCTGAAGCCTATTGTTCCATCTGATTATTACCAGTTAAATAAAGGATGTTAATATTAACACATGGCTACTTAATTAGCACTAGCTACTTCAGGATATTACCCTACCAGCAGCAAATAAATTGTGAATATGATATTAAAACAATTAGATGGCCTCATTAAAGCTTTGAGACTGGCATTTAGGCAGGTTCTTGGGATCCTAAAAGGCTCTGAAGACTCATAGTCAGGACACACACAGTGTGATCTAGCCATGAGATTCACAGAACCAAATACTGGGCTGTGAAGCTTGTTGAGAAATTTTTACAGAACCCCTTGAGGTGAATTAAACACACATTTATGCTTTAATATAAAAGCAAAACCTAATGAACAATGTATTGGATCAAATTCTACTGCAATACATGGGTCTACATGGAATCCAAAAGATGCATCAAAAGCACATTTCTTATATACAATTTCAGGAGCACCAGCCCTGAAAGTGCTCGCATAGGGCACCTCATCCAGCTGTGGGTGCATTCCCCAGCCTAGATCTGCAGTCTAAAAGTGACGCCTGAACTTGGGCTCCTGATCATTCCCGTTTCTGCATGGCTACAAGGCACTGCTATATTGCAGGGTGGCTACAAGACAGTACAAGAGTGAAGTTGCCCATGATGATGGCATAAGAAACAGCCATCACTATGGGCAACTTATGCCATCTTATGCCATCACCATGAGCAACTTCACTACTTTGCAAGGAGTCTGTTCTGTCTCTGGCATTCTAATACTACTCATCTTAATCCTTTCCTGTAGTTGGGCCTTCTTGACATCTGTGATAACAAATGAAATGTTATTTTGAGTTCTGGATGAGTAACGTTGTACACTATATTGGAAAAAAAAAAGTACTGAAGAAGGTGTAACTGTAAGTGAGTATAGTGTTACCTCCTAGTATTTATCTATCTGAACGACAAAATAATGATGAGGAATAATGAATACCAGCTGTTCTTGATGTTCTGCGTAGAAGATGACTTGTTTCATATCCTACCTTATTACCAAATAAACATCACAGTCAAGAGCTAGTCTGGCATTAACAAGACCATGAATGCGTATCTGTGATAAGTCAGTGAAACAGCTCCTAAATGTGATATTTTAAAATGAATTTTTTAGATACTACATACAATATTGTTTTGGATTTCAGAATCCTTAGAATCCTGCCTTAGTATTATCCGAGTCCATTTTTAATACAGTCTTATAAATAAATAAATATTTAGAAACTTCAGTTAAACTTTTCAGAAATTTTTCACTTGGGAAAACAGCATGAATTCTGCTTGAATAATATGCTAGCAATGACTTATGCTCTTTCTGCTATCTGCCCTTGGTTGTAGAATACTATCACATGTACATTTACTAAGGTACACATTTGTACAAGTGACTACATACTGGGGCCTGAAAACACTTACTAAATTATCATTATGTAGGTAAGAACTCATTTAAATATTATTTTGTAGTGTGGTGTTGATTATTTTGTAGCACTCCCATTATAAATTTCTACAGACACATCCATGCTTAATGCTATCTTTCAAATCATTGGTTACAGAAGATGTATAACTGTAGCTATCCACTGGGTAAAAATTCCTGATGTCATCCAGATTATTTGCGGAAGACTAAAAAATATTCAGTGGTTTTGAATTTTTTGTACCCATTTCGTTGTATATTTTCTTCTAGCTAGTTTTACTGCACCAACTCATGCAACCTGATTGATTGATTCATTTAATAAAATTAGCTTAGCAATGGACAGCTTAGTTTAAACAAGAGTTCTACAATGAATGAAAAATAATAATCATCCCAGGTTGCTCCTAAACACTTTGCTCTATGACTCGATATCTGCAAGGTAAACAGTGAATATCTGTTAGCACAGGTTTAAGTTGGACATTTGATACCTAGAGAAAAATAAGCAGGAAGTTGAATGAAGCAGTGGATACATTTCTGAGGAATGAAGTCAGTAGATTGCAAGTGACAGGTTCAATTACTGGTCTGTAGACCAGTGACACATCTGTCTTAAACTCTGAGAAATGGGCAGTGGAAAAAGTGTGAATAACTCTTAAGATCTGGAGAAAATATGTAACCATTCAGGCAGAAAATTAGCAATTACATTTTGTGCCATCAGTAATAAGTATTTCAACAAATATCTTAGGTTAACATCAGACTGTGTGACAGCATATCAACCATTACACCTGTGTTCGATCAGCAGCCACAACCCTCAATGGGATACTGAGCTGCTTAGTTCAAATGTGGAGTATGTGTATATTTCTGTCAGAAATGAGACTAGCTTTTTTCCAGCATAACTGGCTAGCTCTAAAAATACTATACTACACTCATAACTCAGGGGTCACTCCTGTGTATATGTCTATGGGACTGTGAACAATATTCAGGCATGCCAAGCTCCATACCATTACAGATTCATTGATATCAACCTTGCTTTTAAGTATCATTAAAGTATGTAGTGCAGACAAACCCTCAGTATATTGTTGTTACAATGCATCTCAGTTTGGTCAGTTTGAATTGTGGAATACCTTCAAGGAGAAAATATTTCCAAATATTCTTTTCCTGTTCAGACCTAGCAAATAAAATGAAATTACATATGGGATCTGATGTAATCTCGATCTGATTGCACATAATCCTGTTATCATGTATATGAAGTTACAAACCATACACAATAGCAAAATCATCTTTTCATTCCTTTAACTATCTAGAACAGAAGTCTGGGCATAACTTTCCTTGAAGAGCTGAGTATGTTTTGATAAATACAGCCAAAGCTTTTCCTCTACAAAAGAAATCTGTTTGGGTTTTGTGTTGGCTTGGTTTAGTTTTTTTTTTTTTAATTTTTATTTGGTCTTATGTCTATTAAACTGTATTTATTTTTTGTTTGCAAGTACTGCATTGAACAATCTAACAGGAAAGTTGCTTACATGAAACTGTGATAATTAACAATTTAATGTATTTGTATGGAAGAAAAAAAACAAACTACCTGTTTTTCTAACAAGCTAGAAAGTGCTATCGCAGCAGGCAAAGAATTTTGGGAAGAAAGTGTTTAGTTTTGATATGCAATGTCTTTTCAGCACTGTATTCAATTAAACTTACATTTAAATTGAAGTGCAGGACTGTAAAATAACAGCAGCTGTGATGCTCATAAAAATATTAGGAATGGAGTTTTTCTGAGCTTGCCTTATCTGCATTTCAGCTGCAGCTTTAGCCTGTAAATATCAAAATGTTGCTTTTTCAATACCTCAATTTATACTGAACAACGACTGCAAGAGAAAAGTTTGTTAGAAAAAAAGAAAGTTGATGTCTAGCAGCACTAGGATATGCTCTGTAAGAGGCAGGAGCCTGTAGTCAGATGCGATTCACCATTGGGTGCATTATTAGCTGCTTTTCTTCAACTGAAGTTTTTATGAGTTAAAATTATGGGACATATTCTGTTCAGAAGAACTTTGTCTGCAAAACAAAAAAAAAATGGAGAGGACACAAAAGGGTGATGCAGAAAACCATAGTTTCTGAGTTGTGTGCTGATGTTCTCTATGAGGCCTTACCAGCTGACAACATGTGATGGGAGAGAATGAACAGACAAGGAATTGAATGGACATCTTTCCTTTACTCATCATGGAAAAACGTAAAAAGACATATTAAATCTCCTCTATGCAGTTATAAATAGAATCATAGAATAGTTAAGGTTGGAAAGGACATAAAGATCATCTAGTTCCAACCCCTCACACTAAACCATGTCACCCAAGGCTCTGTTCAACCTGGACTTGAGCACTGCCAAGGATGGAGAAATCACAACTTCCTTGGGCAACCCATTCCAGTGCCTCACCACCCTTACAGTAAAAAACTTCTTCCTTATATCCAATCTAAACTTCCCCTATTTAAGTTACAAGAGAGATATCCCACAATGGGACATTTATGTATCCTTTTCTTTGTGTACTTTTCCCTGATAAATGACTTGAAGTATCATCCAAATAAATTCACAGAACTCTGCTGCATATCTTGGCAACCATCTGTAGGATATATATTTTGAATTTCTTGTAGCTTTGGTTTGTAAACATCACTAAGAACTTCTTCCTTGATGATGAGCGTGTGTACAATTTTGAAAAAGTTTATGTGACTCGACTTCCATGAGTAGTTTAGCTGATTAAGTCTCTACTATACATTAATTATAGAATCTGGTGTTACTCAGCCTGTCTGGATACTGCTGAAATCTACAGCTTGCCTACATAGTATAGCCACCAAAACACAAAAAATCTGTAGGAAGGACCTTAAAAGGTTTTCTAAGAAAGATTCCTGGTGATTTTTCACCTAATGAAGATTTCTCAGCACACTTGCAATGCAGAAGACAACGATGGAGAATAACTTGTTGGCTGTGGAGTACCAATGCATGTCTACACAATTAAGCTTTTCCTCAGAATTATCTGTTGCATGATCCCTCAAGATTATCATAGCAGCTAAATTGTACAGATGGAATGAAAATTTCCCTCAAACCTTTCCGTATGGTGGAGTATAAAAGTTGTTTTTAAACTGAGAACTGGTAACAACTATGCGTCTAAGTGTTGGCAGATGTCCAAATCCTTTTAAAAGTAAGTAGCTTATCTTGCCTTATCTTGGCTTATCTTGGTACCTATATCATGTGTGATCTGTTTAGAATCACAAGAATGACAGTTAATTTCCTGTAATTTACATTTCTGTGACATATTACCATGTAATTCCCAGTCAGTTCTGAGAGTTAAAATTAATTTCAGTAATAAAAACTTTTAACTTTACAACCTGTTATTTGTAAATAGGTATGAGAACATACATTTAATTAAAAAGCGGAAGAGGTCTTTTTTCCCAATAACATTTCCAATTATTAGTTTAAAACCCAAGATTTTCATGTTTTTATCATGGTATTTATTCTTTTCTCCTTAAGAAATTATGATGTCTCATGAATCTGTTTATACCATTAATCAGTCCTGTTCTCTGATTATAAAGTGCTTTCTTTCATACTTTGCATTAATTAGTTGTTCATTCTCTAGTTTTACTCTATTCTTAATTTTGGCTTCTATCCAAGAAGGCACTTAAAAATGGTTTTGTTTGCCTGACTTCAATGAAACAACTTATGCACTACAAGTTAGATTGTACGTAAGTTACTTCCTGGAACAGGACCTTCTAGTTATAAACCTTAATTTTTGAGCCTGCTACAACTATGAATAACTTATTTCTTTTAAATTATCATTCACTTCTGGGGATCTAAAAATGTAAAATACTTCACAGACTCCTGTTTATTTCACAAAAAGAACAGGTTGCTTCTCATTTTCTAGAAACCATAGATTTATTTGTTACACCAAACAAATACAAAGTGTCATTTTCCTTGAATTATTTAAGAAAGGCATAAATAAAGGAAAAGAAGCATTTTGCTTTATCGTCAAGGGGCTATGCAGCTCAAGAGACTAGAAAAAGCCAAGAATACATTTGAGTATGACACATGATGTACTGACAGCAATTCATTACTGTCTCAATAGCATCTTTGTTACCATCTTGGCTACTTGGCACCAATGTGAAGAGAGCTGATGGACTTTAACCAATTTATAGAGGACATGTCAACATCAAAAATCCACCAATACTGCTGAAACTGATTGTCTCATAAATTGCTCATTTCAGGAGACAGTCTAAGAGCTTAACATTTCCATTTTCTATTCACTGTTTCTGAATGTAATCAATGCTCGTAAGTGAAGCTGAAACAGAGAAGGAAGACAAACAGCAGTAGGCATTTACTTGTTTAATCCTTAGTCATTGACAATATTTTTAAATTACATATCTTAATATATCTTTGATTAAAAATGGAAAAACATCACCTTTTTCTCATTAAAAGAAGTTGTATGTCTTACTCTTAGCAAACTAAAAAAAGCAACTTGCATGAAGCATGTATAAATTATATTCTAAAAAATGTTTTAGTCACATGCTAAGCATCTCATCAATTGCTTAAAAAAATAAATGTTATATTTAAATATTTGGCCTTCCTTTTATAGATGCAGAAGACGTAAGTGTCATCAAAGAATCTCCTCATCTTTTTAGGCTTCAAGGTTGTTCTGAAAGAACAGTTTGTGCAAAAAGTACACTCAATGTAAGTACTGCATCCCCAGAGACCTCAATGGGCAACAGACATTCAAAAGGTATGTAATTTCCCATTAATTTGCTCATATTGCTCGAAGTCCCCATGAAAACTACCAGAAACTAACACAGACCAGTAAGAACATTTCAGATATTATGATATGGTGTCTTCAAAGTGTCATAGCTGAATAAGGATCAACAAGGCCCTGGCCATAAAAACAGGTTTACTCAGAGGAGATTTTCTGCTAATTGGGTTGAACTTCAGGGGAGACTCATTGCCCATCCATGCTGCTAACTCACAGAAACATTCACAGGTGCTACAGATTCACAGATATCTAACTGGTAGCCATAAGAACAAGAAAAACAGTGCATTAGCATACAGTCCAGAATCCAGTATGTGTCATACTGTTGAGTTCAGTGTCCTGTGCCAGACCTGGAATATACTGTTAGAATATTTACCATCCCACCAAAGTGTCATGAATATAAACTGGTGTACATGTTCCCACTGCTGTACAGTTACAATCTCAAAATTTGTGGGTCTTAAGTTTGTCTAAAATCAGATGCTGTGGAGATAGATTGAGCTTTGTTTGTCCCCAGAGATGTTGAGTATCAAATGTGCTACATACCAAGAGTTATTTTAGACATGGATTTGATGGATGGACCAGTCAGTGAATAAGGAATTGTCTGTGTGGTCATAATGAGTTGTGCTCAACAGCTTGATGCTGGGACTTGTGATGAGTAGGTTGGTATTGTGATGAGGGGTTGGTATTGGAACCTTTGCTATTCAACATCTTCACCCACAACATGGACAGTGAGATTGATGTACTCTCTGTAAGTTTGCCTATGACACCAAGCTATGTGGTTTGGTCGACATGCTTCAGGGAAGGGATGGGATCCAGAAAGGTGGTCCAGTGCAAACCTCATGAAGTTCAACACAGCAAAGTGAAAGGTCCTGCACCTGCACTGGAACATTCCTAAGAACAAATGCAGATTTGGGGTGGGGGAGTGACTAGATTGAGGGCAGCCCCAAGGACAAGAACACTGGGGTGTTCATTGATGAAAAACTCAACATGACCCAGCTTCAGTGTGCACTGACAGACCAGAAAGCCAACTGCATACTGGGCTGCATCAAAGAAGTGTGACCAGCAGGTAGAGGGAGGTGATTGGCCCCCTCTACTCCACTGTCATGAGAACCTCCCCCCTGCAATCCTGTGTTCAGATTTGGTCAACAACACAAGAGGGATGTGGAGCTGTTGGAGTGATTCCTGAGGAGGCCACAGGGACACTACGAGGGCTAGAGCACCTCTCCTGTGAAGACTGGTTGAGAGAATTGGGGCTCTTCAGGCTGGACAAGAAAAGTCTCTGAGGAGACCTTAGAGCATCTCCCAGTGCCTAAAAGAGGCCTACAGGAAATCCGGAAAGGGACTTCTTACAAGGGCAGGTAGCAATGAGGGGCGATGACTTTAAGCTGAAAGAGGATAGATTTAGATGAGATATTAGAAAGCTCTTTACTATGAGGGTGGTGAGGCCCTGGCACAGGTTGCCCAGAGAAGCTGTGGCTGCCCCATCCCTGGCAGTGTTCAAGGCCAGGTTGGATGGCACTTGGAATAACCTGGTTTAGTCAAATGCGTCTTTGCCCATGGCACAGGGTTTGTGACTAGATGATCTTTAAGTCTCAAACTGCTTTATGATTCCATGACTCGATGATTCTATGATTTTTTGATTCTGTTATTCTAAACTGTACCTCCTGTAATGAAGGGGAAAATGAAATCCTGTTATTCTTTTAATCTGTTTATAAGAACAGGCTAAGTATCGAAGGTATAGTCATAAGATGAAGGCTAAATATTGAAGGTATAGACATAAGATGAAGATGCAAAATAACAAAATATTGACTCTTACTCCCCCTTTTCCCAAGAACAATAAGATAACATTTGAACCTTTTGACTATGCAGTTTTGATTGAAAATCTATTGGTTACATTTATTTAATTTCTCTTAGGTCCTAGTTTAAATTATATGTATGTTCATGTAAGGCTAATTTCATAAAAAGGTAGATGCCTAGTCATGGACATTTTAAATTTTTATTATTTTTAACTCCTCCCTCATAAGAAGATTTCAGAAGGGACAGTGCTATATTTTTTTATATCATTTTAGAGCACCAATATAATACAGTGTCGTGGTTTAAACCCAGCCACACAGCTTTTTCACTCACTCCCCCCTTTTCTCCCCCAGCTCCCAGAGAGTTGGAGAGGAGAGGCAAAAGAATGCAGCTCCCATGGATTGAGATAAGAACAATTTAATAACTAAGGTATAACACAAACCACTACTGCTACTACGAATAATAATAAAGGAAATAACAAGTGAAGAGAATATGACATCTCACCACCCACCGACCGATAACTCACCCACCCTGCCTGACCGAGCACTGACTGATACCTTCTTCAACCTCCCAGAGCACTAGCCGTTCTGGATCACTCTCCGCTACATCCTGGGCATGACGTGCTATGGTATGGAATACCACTTTGGCTAGCCTGGGTCAGGTGCCCTGTCGCTGCTTCCTCCTGGCCTCCCCTCCTCCTTGACAGAGCATGAGGCTCAGAAAGTCCTTGGACAGAGTAAACATTTGATCAGTAACTAAAAACATAGGTGCTACCAGCACCATTCCCAGGCGGAACATCAAAACACAGCACTGCACCAGCTACCAAGAGACCAAAAAATGCCTGAACCCAGGACATAGAGACATGCTGAACCCAGGACATACAGAAAAGGCTTAATCCCCATGTATCATGGGTTCAGCAGTAGCTCAGGCTCTGCCAGGGAGGAGGGAGAGATAGGGCGCCTGGTCTGGGCTAGTCGGGGAGGTGTTCCATACCACAGCACGTCCTGCTCGGGGAGGGGACTGGAAGCTGGTCGGAAGGGGAGGGGTTAGCTCTTCTGGGTTGGGCTCGTTTTGGCGGGTGGTATCATACTCTCTCTCCTTGTTTATTTCCTCTAACATTGATTTATTAGTGGTAGCAATAGTGATTTGTGTGATACCTTAATTGCTGGATTGATTTTACCTCAATCTGTGGGAGTTGTATTCCTCCGTTTCAACTCCCCATCCCTCCGGGAGTGGGAAGGTGGGTGGGGGGAGGAAACAAAAGAGTGTGTGGTACTGCAGGAGACTGAGGTGGGGTTTTAAACCATGACAGTTTTTGGCACCCAACGTGGGGCTCAAACCCAAAAGATAACAACAAATCTGACAGGATTTATAGTCATTTGTCACAATGCTGATTTATTTGCTCTCACAGTTTTTTCTCTTGATCTCACAGTTTCAGGATTTTACCAATTACTTTCCATATATATTAGCTGTGTTCATGTTTATCAATCATGGGATTTGGGCTAAGTTTCTTATCTCATTGTTCTTTATGTTAATGACTTGTAATACAATAGAAGCATTCATCATGAGACTGATCTGTTTTATACTCCCAGTATGGTCACCAACTTTATATTTTGGGAGGTATATAATAGAAGTGCTTAGGAATTTCACATCTTTTTTTCCTTCTCAGGTGGTCAAGCTGTGAAGTAGACACTCTTCTATCCTCCCAGTGTTCTCTCCAGATGGTCTACAACATCATTTGAGGGGTTTGAAGTTTTTGAATGGCCTTTTAATACTGTTGAGACTTGTATGTTGATTGTGATGGGGATCACCATAATAGCAGACATACAGAGTGTGTTTTGCCCACAATTATTTCATCTGATTTCAAGAGTTAAGCGGAGTCAGGTCTGGTCCTGTATTGGGGTTAAACGACGACATAGGAGGCCCAAGAGATTTTCCCAGAGGCTGGACAGCCATGAGTGGCAGGGTGTGTGGGATAGTATGGGCAAGCATCTAGGTCAGTGGGCCCCTCCAGTACTTTGGAATTTTACTTCCGAACACGTGCAAAATCCGGAAGAATTAGTAAAAAACCTAAATGAGGCTTGTTGTTGTCCTGGCCATACCAGAGATGGACAAATTACAGCAACGTGCTGGGGCTTGGCCTATGCCTATAGGGTCTTGTTCGACACTAACCAACCCCTTCAAAAAGAAAAAAAAAATGTCCCTGGATCTGAGAGCAACACAGAAGTCAGTGCAGCTGTTCCAACTCCAAGTACAGCAGCTACACCATCCCCAGTGGCAAGTACAGTTGCTACCCAAACCTCAGCTGTGACAGACAGTGCAGCTACCCCAGCAACAAGTACAGTTGCTACTCAAACTACAGTGATAATCACTGCAGCTGAACTAGAGGACCAATTCGTACTAATATTGGTTGCACCTGTACACAAGAGAAAAACCAAAAAAGAGGCAAGAAGGAGGAGGCAGGATGAAGAAACTACGCATACACTACCTGGTCTAGTATCTGATCAGGGGTCATCATCACATGATGAAGAAGAAGAGGTGACTACTCGATCTCGGACCTCAACTGAGCTGCAGAATATGCGAAAAGATTTCACCCGCCAATCAGGGGACCACATCATCATGTGGCTGCTCCGATGTTGGGATAATGGGGGCAATGGTCACGAACTAGCAGGTACAGAAGCCAAGCAGCTGGGATCACTTGCTAGAGAAGGGGGAATTGACAAAACAGTTGCAAGAGAGAAAAAGTCCCTCAGTCTTTGGAGGCGGCTTTTGGCAGCTGAGAAAGAAAGGTTCCCATACAAGGATGATGTTATGAGTCATTCGGCCAAGTGGACTACTATAGACAAAGGCATCCAGTCCCTGAGGGAATCAGCTATCTACCACACCAAGCCGAATAATAGGAATGTACCCATAGACCCAGATGAAATCGAATGCACACAACCCATGTGGCGAAAGCTTACACGGAATGCACCGTTGTCATATGCCCATCCATTGGCAACGGTAACCTGGAATGACATCGCACCACTAACAGTGGATGAAATGGTTCATAAACTCCGAGAATTCGAAGACAGTCTTACCCCTTCCATCATCTCAGCTGTGGAAAAACTGTCTCAGGATCTCAAACAGTTGAGGGATGATCTGTCTGATTTATCCAGCTCCTCACGTGTGCCAACACGCGTTTCAGCTATTAACAAAAGGCGTCCTATTGCTCGAGAGAGAAAATATATAAGATACACACCACGGGCCACCCTATGGTTTTACCTGCGGGATCACAGAGAAGACATGACAAAGTGGGATGGAAAACCTACTTCAGCCTTGGAGGAATGTGTGGGTGAATTGAAGAGAGGAGCAAGGGCCAAGACTGATCGCCCCATGAGAGCTGCAGCTTCAGTCTCTGGTGAACAGGTTCCCAGATGGAGCGGAAGAGCTGATTTTACTCCATCTCCTGTGATAAAGAAGAATAATCCCTTTCAACACGACTTAGGTGTCCAAGATTGTGACGACAATGACTATTAGAGGGGCCCTGCCTCCAGCCAGGTGGAGGTAGGGGACAATCGTATTTACTGGACTGTGTGGATCAAATGGCCTGGCACATCAGCCCCACGGAAGTATAAGGCTCTAGCTGATACCGGAGCACAGTGTACCCTGATGCCATTGAACTGTCAAGGGGTGAAACCCATCTATATTTCTGGAGTGACAGGAGGGTCCCAAGAGTTGACTGTACTAGAGGCTGAAATTAGCCTGACTGGGAGGAAATGGCAGAAGCACCCCATTGTGACTGGTCCAGAGGCTCCATGCATCCTTGGCATGGACTACCTGAGGAGAGGGTACTTCAAAGACCCAAAAGGGTACCGGTGGGCTTTTGGTATTGCTGCTTTGGAGACTGAGGAAATTGAGTAGCTGTCCACCTTGCCTGGTCTCTCAGAGGATCCTGCTGTTGTGGGGTTGCTGAAAGTCGAAGAACAACAAGTGCCAATTGCAACCACAACAGTGCACCGGCGGCAATATCGCACCAATCGAGACTCCCTGATTCCCATCCATAATCTGATCCATAGACTGGAAAGGCAGGGAGTGATCAGCAGGACCCGCTCACCCTTTAATAGCCCCATATAGCCAGTGCGAAAGTCTAACGGAGAGTGGAGACTAACAGTAGACTATCGTGGCCTGAATGAAGTCACACCACCATTGAGTGCTGCCGTGCCGGACATGTTAGAACTGCAGTATGAATTAGAGTCAAAGGCAGCCAAGTGGTATGCCACGATTGATATTGCCAATCCATTTTTCTCAATTCCTTTGTCAGCAAGTGCAGGCCACAGTTCGCTTTTACGTGGAGGGGTGTCCAGTTCACTTGGGAACCGACTGCCCCAGGGGTGGAAACACAGCCCCACCATCTGCCACGGACTGATCCAGACTGCACTGGAACAGGGGCAAGCTCCAGAACACTTGCAATACATCGATGACATTATTGTGTGGGGTGATACAGCAGAAGAAGTTTTTGAGAAAGGGAGGGAAATAATCCAAACCCTGCTGAAAGTCGGTTTTGCCATAAAACGGAGTAAAGTCAAGGGACCTGCACGGGAAATTCAATTTTTGGGAATAAAATGGCAAGATGGACGTAGACATATCCCTGCAGAAGTAATCAGTAAGATAACAGCAATGTCTCCACCAACTGATAAGAAAGGAACACAAGCTTTCTTGGGTGCTGTGGGGTTCTGGAGAATGCACATTCCAAATTACAGTTCAATCGTAAGTCCTCTCTATCATGTGACCTGGAAAAAGAATGATTTCAAATGGGGTCCTGAGCAACAACAGGTCTTCGAGCAATTTAAACGCGAGATAGTTCAGGCAGTGGCCCTTGGACCAGTCCGGACCGGTCCAGATGTGAAAAATGTACTGTACACCGCAGCTGGGGAGAATGGTCCTACCTGGAGCCTCTGGCAGAAAACTCCAGGGGAGACTCGAGGTCGACCCCTTGGTTTTTGGAGTCAGGGATACAAAGGCTTGGAGGCCAGCTATACCCCAACGGAGAAAGAGATATTGGCAGCTTATGAAGGGGTTCGAGCTGCTTCGGAAGTGATTGGCACTGAAGCACAGCTCCTTTTGGCACCCCACTTGCCAGTGCTGGGCTGGATGTTCAAAGGCAGGGTCTCCTCTACACATCATGCAACTGATGCTACTTGGAGTAAATGGGCTGCACTAATTACACAATGAGCTCGGATAGGAAATCCCAGTCATCCAGGCATTCTGGAAGTCACCATGGACTGGCCAGAGGGCAAAGATTTTGGAATGTCACCAGAGGAGGAGGTGATGCGTGCCGAAGATGCACCACCATATAATAAATTGTCAGAAAGTGAAAAGCAGTATGCTTTGTTCACTGATGGGTCCTGCCATATTGTGGGAAAGCATCGGAGATGGAAGGCAGCTGTATGGAGTCCTCAGTGACAAGTTGCTGAAACTGCTGAAGGAGAGGGTGAATCGAGTCAGTTTGCCGAGGTGAAAGCCATCCAGCTGGCCCTGGACATTGCTGAGCGAGAAAGGTGGCCAGTACTTTATACTGACTATTGGATGGTGGCAAATGCCCTGTGGGGGTGGTTGCAGCAATGGAAGCAGAGCAACTGGCAACGCAGAGGTAAACCCATCTGGGCTGCTGATTATGGCAAGATATCGCTGCCCGGGTGCAGAAGCTGGTGGTGAGGGTACACCATGTAGATGCCCACATACCTAAGAGTCGGGCTGCTGAGGAACACCACAATAACCAACAAGTGGATAAAGCTGCTAAGATTGAAGTGGCTCAGATGGACTTAGATTGGCAACAAAAAGGCGAATTATTTTTGGCCCGGTGGGCCCATGACACTTCAGGCCATCAGGGCAGAGACGCAACGTACAAATGGGCTCGTGATCGAGGGGTGGACTTAACAATGGACACTATCGCCCAGGTTATTCCTGAGTGTGAGACATGTGCTGCAATTAAACAAGCTAAACGGTTAAAACCTCTTTGGTATGGAGGACGATGGCTGAAGTATAAATATGGGGAGGCCTGGCAAATTGACTATATCACACTCCCCCCAACCTGCTAAGGCAAGCGCTATGTGCTTACCATGGTGGAAGCAACCACAGGATGGCTGGAAACATATGCTGTGCCCCACGCCACTGCCCGGAACACTATCCTGGGCCTTGAGAACCAGATTTTGTGGCGACATGGCACCCCAGAGAGAATTGAGTCAGACAATGGGGCTCATTTTCAGAACAACCTTATAGGCACTTGGGCCAAAGGACATAGCATTGAGTGGGTATATCACATCCCGTACCATGCACCAGCCTCTGGGAAAATTGAATGGTACAATGGGCTGTTAAAAACTACACTGAGAGCAATGGGTGGGGGAACTTTCAAGCATTGGGATACACATTTACCAGAGGCCACCTGGCTGGTCAACACCAGAGGATCTGCCAACAGGGCTGGCCCAGCCCAGTCAGAACTTTTACATATTGTAGAGGGGGACAAGGTTCCTGTAGTGCACATGAGGAATTTGCTAGGGAAGACAGTCTGGGTTACTCCTGTTCCAGGCCAAGGCAAACCCACTCGTGGGACTGCTTTTGCTCAAGGACCCGGATATACTTGGTGGGTAATGCAGGAAGATGGGGAAGTCCGATGTATACGTCAAGGGGATTTGATTTTAGGGGAAAACAGCCAGTGAACTTAATTATATGTTGTTGCTTGCTGTGTAATATTTTTATAGTCCATCAACTAGTTGTCTTCAGGTCACCAGCGACTGGCCCTGACTTCCCTCTAACCATCGTCCCAACAGAGAATGAACTCTGATAGAACCAGATGAGTTCTGCAGTAAAGGAATGATCAACATCAGCAGGCAACAATCCAGCACTGCACACAGACTCTCCTGCTACAAAAGACTATTACAAACCTGACATCATGGACCAAATGGACTCAATAGCATTATAGGGATTGGTCCATGTATAAGAAATGATTTCTTTCTATCTGTCTGGGTGTATGCAGATGTATATATATATATATATGATGGTATATTGAAAATGTGGGATCTGAGCATGACATGAATGGTATGGAATAAGGGGTGGATAATGTCATGGGTTCAGCAGTAGCTCATGCTCTGCCAGGGAGGAGAGAGAGAGAGGGCGCCTGGTCTGGGCTAGTTGGGGAGGTATTCCATACCACAGCATGTCCTGCTCGGGGAGGGGACTGGAAGCTGGTCGGAAGGGGAGGGGTTAGCTCTCTTCTGGGTTGGGCTCGTTTCGGCGGGTGGTATCGTATTCTCTCTCCTTGTTTATTTCCTCTAACATTGATTTATTAGTGGTAGCAGTAGTGATTTGTGTGATACCTTAATTGCTGGATTGATTTTACCTCAATCCGTGGGAGTTGTATTCCTCCGTTTCTCCTACCCATCCCTCCGGGAGGGGGAAGGGGGGGGGGGGGGGGGACGACGACACAACAAAGGAGGGTGTGGTACTGAAGGAGACTGAGGTGGGGTTTTAAACCAGGACACCATGACATTCTTTATGTTGGTAAATCAGCACCCTGATGATCACAGTGATATTTTATCACTCAGTGAAGTGATTTCAGTCTGAGTGTAGTGTGTGGGTTATGCTCCAGACCTATAACCTCAAAAAATATAACAGCCATATAATTCATAAGGTGGGATTTATTTCATCTGAAAGGCAATTTGTATAACTGTTGCAACACATTATCCAAGAATTTGGGAAACATTCTTTTATTGGACAGTTTTTGAAGACATAAACTGCATCTTGGGGAAAAATCACCTCATTTTTAATGATATTTTATTATACATTAATCTATGAACAAAAAGAATTCTGAAGATTAAGACGTTCTTGTAATTTTTAAGACATCAGAAATAGTAGAAGAACTCTGAAAATTTGCTATTCTTGATGAGTAATTCTTGTAAAAGGCAACTAGAGTTTTGGGGCATATTTAACAATCTGCTTGGCTGGGTATTATTTCTCCTTCTTTTTCAGACTTTATAAAGCATAATTCTTCTTTCGTTAGGAAAAGTATATAAAGATTATTGTGGTTTATTATATTTCCTCTCTTTTGCAATACACATTCAGACTTTTATAATGTTAAGTCATACTGTAAGCTTGTTTCAAAGCTGATATAAAATCATTTGACAGAAATTAAATTTTAAAATTTCATTTAAGGGTCTGACACTTCCTCCTCACTGTATGCTTGACAGTATTTTAAGTATATGATACTTATTCAGTGTCTCCAAACTCATGTTTCTAAATCTCATTTACATTTATGAATTGTTATAGAATTTAAAATGGACTGTGAGAAAATTTTGCAGTTTTAACACTTGTTATTGTTGAAAAGGATGTTAAATTCTGAGCAAGTCTTTGAAGTTATTTGGCCTTTAAACTTAAATATGCAATAGGAAAAGGAGAGAATGTTACATGTAACCAAGAAAGAATAACAGGGAGGTATGATCTTTGCATAGGTGCCTCCTGACAGCTTTGTACATTCTACTGTGTTTTGTGATTTGAGATCCAAAGACAACTGAATACATGCACCAGCTGGAGATGACAATACCTTGCTGAATATATGCTTAGTAGTGGGTGGAGGAAAAAAGTGGCAGGAAATTTGCATAATGCTGGTCAAATACTCTTGTTCAGTGATTGGTACTGTGAGTATTACCCATATTTGTCCTGGATATATTCCACAGTGTTTTTTCTCAGCAGTGGTAGAACTTTTGAAAGTTAGCACCTTTCAAAAGGAGACAACACAGGCTAGTTCACAGTCCTCCAGTCTTCTGAGTACAAGAATGTGCTCTGTCTCATTAAGAAGTTTGTATCAGAGAACAGTTCTCTGGTTGCTCTCCATAGGTTATGTGATACTGAATGTCACAGAACATTCTTCTACCACCAGATATATATAACTTTCCACACAGCTTTTTGTCTTCCAAACTGAATTTGCTGCAGCCTCTCAGATCCCTTGGGGATCCTCCATAAAAGGGAGAAAAGATGTCAGTGACCTATGATTTCACAGGTTTGGGTTGCTCTGCCTGTCCTAAAAATTCCCAGTGAATCTTGACCTGATAGACACATAGAAAGCATTGGTGAATTCAAGAGTAACTCTCTAGTACCTCCTTGATCCTTTTGCTTTCCTTCCACAGTGACCTTCTGAGCAATGTTTCCTCCATGATTGAATTTTTTCTGTTTCACTAAGCCTGATGTCTCCACACTTCTGCAGTAACAGTCCAAACTAATTCTGCATTTGCATAGCTGACCGATGATACTAGCATTGCTCTCATCATCAAGTTGGAAATTATTCAGAATTCAAAAGCCTGCCTGATTTCATTTGGCAGGGAAAAGTTCAGGAGATGCAGCTGGTGGCAGCTATAGTGGAACTAAATATGATGGGAAGCACTGCTTATTCTTTCTACCCTTTCACTTTTGTCTAACCAAATAATGTTCACAAGAGGTGGAGAAAGTGACCTTTCTTATGCAGATATCACTGATCACTACAGTTTCAATGTGTTAGCAACTTCTGGAGACCACCTTTACGAGGTGTTGATTTAAATACATTAATGTATATAAACTAATTAAAACCAGAGGAACATTTCTTCCTCTTCTTTTTTTTTCTCTCCATGTCACAGATAAGAATATTGTATTAGGTCCCAAGTGTCTTAAAAAAGGTTAGTTTTGCAAGTAAGATTTTATCTGCTACTACATCTAACTTTAAAATCTGCAAAAAGGTGAAGCAACTGCAAAATCCCATTACCCTTTTCCCTGCACTTTTGCACTGGGGTCAGATTTTTTGCTGCAGTGGTTAGTTATTATCCTGGTATTTGATAGGATCCAAATTAGTGATTCAGTTTTAAGTCAAGCTGTCTTTATATACCTCATTCTTTTGCAAAAACAATGTGATTTTACTTAATGGCATTTCTCTCTTTTTCAAGATGCTTAGATGGCTATGTACAACCTACATATAGGCTGTCTTATTCTCTACCTTTAATTTTCATTCTCACTCCCACTTGGGCCAACTAATGCCCTTGAATGCAATTTGTTTCTGAGGTTCCTTGAACTACGTTAATGTGAACCAAGAATTTAGCAGACTGTAACATGCAACAAGCGTATTCCTGAGTCTGTCATTATTTTGTGCCTACCTAAACTAATATGGTTTTTCACCTTTAAAAATTTGTCATGCAATACATTTTCTCAGTCTTTTTTTCCTAAGAAACATTAAAATATATGTAAATTAATAGATGCCATGAAAGAGTGAAGTGTTACATATTCATAAAACCTCTTATTTGCGTCTTCATGCTTTGCTTTTCCTGTAAAAAAGAACTGCTTAAAAGTTTTGCTCTTTACTATGCTTGTTACAAGTACTTACAATTTTCCTTATCAGAATTAGATAAATTGAGAGACATATTGGCACAAACTTTTACTTTTAAAAGTTTGAACTGTATTTAGGCTCTACAATTCAAATCACTAAAGTCAGAAAATTTAAAGATATAAACATAAAAACAGAATCTAGATTAAAAGATTTAGTTTCTTGAAAGCTAATTCTACAATAGAATTTTAGAATCCTCTGACTGCAACAAAGATAGAAATTGCCTAATTAGTTTGTCTCAAACAAGACCAGCAGAGAAGAATTTGATGTCTTAGGCTTATGATTTAATTTTAGCCTCCTCAGAACACTATAACTGACGATAAGAGGAAAAATGTAATTTAATAGCAAGGAAATGGCAAAGGAGAAGCATGCAAAAATAAGAGATAAAAAAATATATATCTATATATCCCAATGAAGGCCTGAAAGTATGTAGCATCAGTATTAGAATATTAAAGAGAGGAAAAGCTGTATCAGTTTCAGAAGTAATTTGATTAATTCCACTCAAAATTAAGTATTCAAAAAATATGACATTGCCTGAAACAGAAAAGCACACTTGACCACACAACAGTGCCTGAAGGAAGCCTACCTGAGCTGTACTGAATGCCATAAAAGTTATGGTATCAATAATATTAGGCATTACCTTCCAAGTATTCTTCATATCAACACTTAACACTCCCATAATTCCTAAGAATGCATAAAAGTAATTCTAATACTAATTACAACCTTAAACAAGAAAGCTTAGCCAAAAACCTTAAATAGGAAAGGAAAAAGTGCAGAAATATATGCTAAAGATTGGTGGTAATTCCTAAGAATTACAAAACAGAGAGTTATTTGGACACTGATGTCTAAAAATAGCTTTAGTGGGATGAGTCTGGTTTTAACTGGTTGAACATATTAGCACCAGTGATAGTTTGACTCTCTAAGTAAGGAAGACGAAATACTTGAGTCTATGTATGATCTGCTTTACTATAAGTAAACAATTTTTCTGATTACATAAATATTTCCCTCTCCTACAAACAATCCAAAAGGTAAGGTGGAAGGGAAGCACAGTCCAACAAGGAATCAAAGACAAATCAAAGACCAATCAAAGAATTTTTGGGTTTAAAATTCAACAGCTTAATAAAGCACATTTATTGGAAAAGGCACATCATTTTGCATGGCAGCTTTGAGTCTTCAGGATTGCATATCTCCTCTAGACAAAAATAAAAAAATCCATAGATTTTCAGCATCTATTTCTAAATGTGATTGCTGTTCAAATTTGTTCAGCTTTTAAGGCGACTAAAATTAAAAATAATACAGATCAATATTTTCCTATTCTTTGCAGCGTTAAAACACAAGACTTCAAACACTTACGATCCTATTATGTCCTTTGGGATTATTTAATGTAATTAAATATTTTTTTTCTTTATGATTTCCTTTATGTATGTTAATGAAATCATCATATTAGTCACAGGGCTGAGTTGCAAATATTGAAACTGCGTTCACTGAAGTTCTCTGACAGGTTTATGAATCACAACAGTTTGAAAAACATAACAAAAATATAACTTACTTTATGTCAGTATTAAGAAAATTATATTCTTTAAAATTAAATGCTTCATAGGCAACTTGTTGCAAAGGCATGTAAGAGACAAGTATGATTACTACATGCATAGGGCTATATGGGAAAAGAAATTTGAAAAATACAAAAATTACTGATATTATGTGGGGAATTAACTTATGGTAATGAATAGGCACAAATTTGCATTTTTTTTAATACAAATCAAAAAATAACATTTCAGGGACATTGTTTTTAAGTAGTGTGACTGAATTAACACAATCATTTTTCAAAGATTTAAAAATGAACACGCTTTGCTTCAGCAAAAGCCCAACCTGAGCAGTGATCTAGCCCTTCCTGGTAACTGCTCCCAGTTTATATACTGGGCATGATGTGCTGTGGTATGGAATACCTCTTTGGCTAGTTTGGGTCAGGTGTCCTGTCTCTGCTTCCTCCAGCTTCCCCTCCTCCCTGGCAGAGCATGAGACTCAAAGTCCTTGGTTAGCGTAAACATTACTGAGCAGCAACTAAAAACATTGTTGTTATCAGCACTGTTCCCAGTGCTGTCAAAAACACAGCACTGCACCAGTTACTAAGAAGGAGAAAAATGACTGATACTGCTGAATCCAGGACATATGAGCAACTATACAGGCCAGGAGGTCCTCCAGTGCTTTGGAACTCCATCACTTAACAAGTGCAAAATCCAGAAAAACTGGTGAAACACTGAAATTATTTTTTTGTCATCCTGGTCATACCAGAGAGGGATAAATCATGGCAACAAACTGGGGCTTGGTCTGTCCTTGCAGAGCACTTTCAACAGTTTCCAACACCTTCAAAGGAAAAAAAATGTCTTTGGATCTGATGGTAGTGCAGCAGTCAACACAGCTACTCCAACTCCAAGTACAGCAATTACACCAACTTCAGCAACAAGTACAGCAGCTACTCAAACTCTAACTACAGCAGACAGCGCAGCTACTCCAGCTCCAAGCACAGGAGCTACACCAGTCCTAGTGATAAGTACGCAGCCACCCAAACTCTGACTACAACAGACAATGCAGCTGATCCAATTCCAAGCACAGCAACTTCAACAACCCCTGGGACAAGTACAACAGCTACTCAAACCCCAACAGCAACAGACAGTGCATCTGCTGGTGCTATTCAAACCCCAAGCACAGTGGCTGCACCAAACCTGACAACAGATACTGCAGCCACTCCAACCACAGTGATAATCACTGCAGCTAAACCAGAGGACCAATTCATGCCATTATCAAGTTGCCCCCGTATGCAAGGGAAAAAGCAAACAAGAGGCACAAAAAGCAACCTGTACAGTGAAGAAAGATGAAGAAACAATACACTTACTACATGGGATAGCAACGGACCTCAACCAAGCTACAGAACATGCGAAAAGATTTTACCTGTCAACCAGGGGAGCACGTCATCACATGCTTGCTCCAATGCTGGGACAATGGGGCTGACAGTCATGAACTAGAAGATAAGAAAGCCAAGCAGCTGGGATCACTTGCTAGGGAAGGAAGAACTGACAAAGCAATTGCAGATGAGAAACAGTCTCTCAGCCTTTGGAGGTGGCTCTTGGCAGCTGTGAAAGAAAAGTTTCCGTACAAGGATGATGGTTATAAGTCTTTTGGCCAAGTGGACTACGCTCCAGTCTCTGAGGAAATCATCATTGTAGAGATGACCTGTTGCAGGCCAGATGCTGGGAATGCATCCTTAGATCCAGATGAAGTCAAATGTACACGACCCATGTGGCAGAAAATTACACAGAATGTGCCATCATCATATGCTCACTCATTGGCAGCAATAACCTGGAATGATATAGTACCACCAACAGTGGATGAAATGATTCATCAACTCTAAGAGTATGCAGACTATCTCACCCCTTCTGTCATTTCAGCTGTGGAAAAACTGTCTCAGGAGTTCAAACAATTGAGAGATATGTACCACCCAATATATCTGACCTGTCCAGCTCGCTACCTGTACCAACACGTCTCATGCGTCCTATGGCTTGAAAAAGAAGACATAGGAGATACAAAAAACAGGCCACCCTATAGTTTTACCTATGGGATCACGGAGAAAACATGATGAAGTGGGATGGAAAACCTACCTCAACTCTGGAGGAATGGGTGTGTGAATTGAAGAGGAGAACAAAGATCAAAGATGATTATCCCATGAAAGTTGCCGCTTCAGTCTCTGGTGAGCAGGTTCCCAGATGGAGTAGAAGAGCTGACTGTACTCCAGCTCCTGTGATAACAAAGAACAATACCTTTTAACATGACTTAAGTGTCCAACGTTGTGATGACTATTAGAATCATAGAATAGTTAGGATTGAAAAGGACCTCAAGATCATCTAGTTCCAACCCCCCTGCCATGGGCAGGGACACCTCACACTAAACCATATCACCCAAGGCTTCATCCAACCTGGTCTTGAACACTGCCAGGGATGGAGCATTCACTACCTCCCTGGGCAACACATTCCAGTACCTCACCACCCTCACAGTAAAGAATTTCTTCCTTATATCAAGTCTAAACCTCTCCTGTTTAAGTTTCAACCCGTTACCCCTGGTCCTATCACTACAGTCCCTAATGAATAGTCCCACATCAGCATCCCTGTAGGCCCCCTTCAGATACTGGAAGGCTGCTATGAGGAAGGCTCCACGCAGCCTTCTCTTCTACAGGCTGAAGAGCCCCAACTTTCTCAGCCTGTCTTCATGTGGGAGGTGCTCCAGTCCCCTGATCATCCTCGTGGCCCTCCTCTGGACTTGTTCCAACAGTTCCAATTCCTTTTTTATGATGAGGACACCAGAACTGAACACAATACTCCAAGTGAGGTCTCACAAGAGCAGAGTAGAGGGGCAGGATCACCTCCTTTGACCTGCTGGTCATGCTCCTTTTGATGCAGCCCAGGATACTGTTGGCTTTCTGGGCTGTGAGTGCACACTGTTGACTCATGTTCATTTTCTCATTGACTAACACCCCCAAGTCCTTCTCTGCAGGACTACCATGAATTTCCTTTTTGCCCAACCTGTAGCTGTGCCTGGGATTGCTCCCACCCAGGTGTAGGACCTTGCATTTGGCATGGTTAAACTTCATGAGGTTGGCATCAGACCACCTCACAAGTGTGTGAAGGTCCCTCTGAATGGCATTCCTTCCCTCTAGTGTATCAACAGAACCACACAGCTTGGTGTCATCGGCAAACTTGCTGAGGGCACACTCAATTCCATTGTCCATGTCAGCAACAAAGATATTAAATAAGACTGATCCCAACACCGATCCCTGAGGGACACCACTCGTTACTGGTCTCCAGCCAGACACTGAACCGTTGACCACAACTCTTTGAGTGCGACCATCCAGCCAGTTCTTTATGCACTGAGTGGTCCACCTTTCAAATTGATGACACTCCAAATTCGAGACAAGGATGTCAAGTGGGACAGTGTCGAACGCTTTGCACAAGACCAGGCAGATGACGTCAACTGCTCCACCCCTGTCCATCACTTTTGTAGCCCCGTCATAGAAGGCCACCAAATTGGTCAGGCAGGATTTTCCCCTAGTAAAGCCATGCTGGCTGTCACCAAGCACATTTCTTTTTTTCATGTGCCCTACCATGCCTTCCAAGAGAATCTGCTCCCAGATTTTGCCAGGCACAGAGGTGAGACTGACTGGTCTGTAATTCCCCGGGTCATCCATTTTCCCCTTCTTGAAAATGGGGGTTATATTTCCCTTTTTCCAGTCGTCAGGAACTTCACCTGTCTGCCATGATTTTTCAAATATGATGGCCAGTGGCTTTGCAACTTCATTTGACAGCTCCTTCAGGACCCGCGGATGGATTTCATCAGGTCCCATGGATTTGTGTACATTCAGGTTCTTCAGATGGTCTTGAACCAGATCCTCATGTACAGTGGGCCCAAGGTATAGGTTTTCACAGTCCCTGCGTACGCCTTCCAAGACTTGGGTGCTGCGGTCAGAGCCTTTGCCAGTGAAGACTGAGACAAAGAAGCCATTCAGAACCTCAGCCTTCTCCAAGTCCTGGGTAGACAGTTCTCCCAAAAGTTTCCGGAGGGGGCCTACATTGTCCTTAGTCTGTTTTTTAGCCCCTACGTACCTATAAACTCCCTTCCTATTATCTTTAACATCCCTTGCCAAGTTTAGCTCCAATGGGGCCTTATTTTTCCTAACCTGGTCCCTAACTACCTGGACAACATCCCTGTATTCATCCCAGGCCACCTGTCCTTGCTTCCACCTTTTATAAGCCTCTTTTTTCTTGTGAATTTTTCTCAGCAGCTCCTTATCCATCCAAGGAGGTCTCCTGGCCCTCCTGCTGCACTTCCTTCTGGTCGGGATGCAACACTCCCAAGACTGTAGCAGGTGATCCTTGAATATTTAGCAAGAGTCTTGGGCCCCCTTCCCCTCTATGGCTATATCCCATGGAACCTAGCTAAGCAGGTTCATGAAGAGCTCAAAGTCTGCTCTCTTGAAGTCCAGGGCAGTGAGCTTACTACACGCTCTTCTCACTGTCTTGAGGACCTCAAATTCCACCATCTCATGATCATTGCATCCAAGACTTCCCTGGAGAGTCACATTTCCAACGAGCCCTTCCCTGTTGGTGAGCATGAGGTCAAGCATGCCACCTCTCTTCGTCGGCTCCTTTATTGCTTGCAGAAGGAAATTGTCTTCCACACAACCAAGAAACCTCCTGGATTGCTTGTGCCGGGCCGTATCGTTGCCCCAACAGATGTCAGGGTGGTTGAAGTCCCCCATGAGAACAAGGGCCTGTGAGCGTGAGGCTTTTCCTGTTTGTCTGTAGAGTTCTTCATCCACAGGTTCCTCTTGATCAGGCGGTCTGTAACATATCCCCACAGTAATGTGTCCCGTCACCGATTTCCCCTTAACCCTGAACCACAAACTTTCTGTTAACTGATCATCTGTCCCCAGACAGAGTTCCATACTCTCTAGCCTATCCCTAACATAAAGGGCAACTCCCCCTCTCCTCCTACTGGGCCTGTGTTTTCTAAAAAGCCTGTAACCCTCCATTCCAACACTCCAGTCAAAGGAGCCATCCCACCATATTTCGGTGATGCCTATTATATCATAGCCACGTAGATGTGCCCACATCTCTAATTCCTCTTGTTTATTCCCCATGCTACGGGCATTTGTATAGAGGCATCTGATCTGAGTTCCAAATGAAGCCGGCTCAGTGGCTGGAGTGGCTAGAATATTACTACTTTGCTCAGAGTATTTATTATAGGTGCTGGCAACTGACTGGGTGTGTTGGGATGGAATGATGCTCCCCTCCCCCAACACAACTAGTTTAAAGCATCCTTGACAAGTCTGGCAAGCCTCCCAGCAAAGCCACTCTTCCCTTTCTTTATCAGAGCAATTCCACTAGCCCCCAGTAGGCCTAGCCTACAAATGTGGCCCCCATGTCCAAGACACCCAAACCCTTGACTGTGACACCACCCTTTTAACCATTTATTAACCTGTCCAATCCTCCTTGCCTTTGGAAGGTCCTCCCCTGTGTCTTGGAGAATTGTCGAAAAGACTATCTGAGCTCCAGAACCCCTGGCCACCTCCTGCCATATTGTGGGAAAGCATTTGAAATGAAAAGCAGCTGTATGGAATCCCTGACAACAAGTTGCAGAAACTGCTGAAGGAGAGGGTGAATCAAGTCAGTTTGCAGAGGTGAAAGCCATCTAGCTGCCCTTGGACATTGCTGAACAAGAAAAATAGCCAGTACTTTATATCTCTACTGACTCATAGATAGTGACAAATGCCCTGTGGGGGTGGCTGCAGCAATGGAAGCAGAGCAATTGGCAATACAGAGGTAAACTGCATTGTGGCAAGATGTTGCTGCTCAAATGCAGAATCTGGTGGTGAAGGTACACCATGTAGATGCTTCAAGAGTCCGGCCACTGAGGAACATCAGAACAACCAAAAATAAAGCTGCTGAGATTGAAGTGGCTCAGATGGACTTAGATTGCCATCATAAGGGTGAATTTTTTTGGCTCGGTGGGCCCATGACTCTTCAGAACATCAGGACAGAGATGAAACATAGAGAAGGGTTTGTGATCAAGGGGTAGAATTAACAATGGACACTATTGCCCAGGTTATTCACGACTGTGAAACATGTGCTGCAATTAAGCAAGCCAAATGGGTAAAGCTGGCTGGGTTTAAACCACGACAGGTATTGAGGACAATGGCTGAAGTATAAATATGGGGAGGCCTGGATGATTGATTATATCACACTCCCACCAACCAGCCAAGGTAAGTGCCATGTGCTTACTGTGGTGGAAGCAACCATCAGATGGCTGGAAACATGTGTTGTGCCCCACGCCACTGCCTGGAACACTATGTTGGGCCTTGAGAAATAAATTTTCGGTGGCAGGTCACCCCAGAGAGAACTGGGTGAGACAATGGGACTCATTTCTTGAACAACCTTCTAGACACTTGGGCCAAAGAGCATGGCATTGAGTGGGTATACCACATCCCCTACCATGCACCAGCTTCTGGGAAAATTGAATGGTACAATGGGCTATTAAAAACTACACTGAGAACAATGGGTAGTGGGACTTTCAAACATTGGGATATACATTTACCAAAAGCCACATGGTTGGTCAACAGTAGGGGATCTGTGAACAGGGCTGGCTCAGCCCAGTCAGAACTTCCACATACTGTAGAAAGGGATAAAGTTCCTGTGGTACACATAAAGAATTTACTGGAGAAGACAGTCTGGGTTACTCCTGCTTCAGATAAAGGCAAATCAACTTGTGGGATTGCTTTTGGTCAGGGACCCTGACGTACTTGTTATGTAATGTGGGTAATGTGGGAAGATGACGAAGTCCAATGCGTACCTCAAGAGGATTTGATTTTAGGGGAAAACAGACAGTGAACTCAATTATATGCTGTTGCGTGCTATGTAGCACTTTTATAGCCCACCAACTAGATATCTTCAGGTCACCAGTGACTGGCCCTGACTTCCCTCCAATAATCATCCCAACAAAGAATGGACTTTGATGAAAACAGATGAGCTCAGCAGTGACCAGATGAGTTCCATGGTGTCATGAGCAGGCAGCAATCCAACACTGCACACTGTCTCTCCTGCTCTGACAGACTGTTACAAGAGAAGGAGCCCTACTTCATGGACCGGATGAATTCAGCAGCTTTATAAGGTTTGGGAACAACACTGGTAACACCAATGTTTTTAGTTGTTGCTAAGTAATGTTTATTCTGACCAAGGACTTTCTGAGTCTCATGCTCTGTCAGGGAGGAGGGGAAGCTGGAGGAAGCAGAGACAGGACACCTGACCCGTTTAAACTAGCCAAAGAGGTATTCCATACCACAGCACATCATGCTCAGTATATAAACTCAGAACAGTTACCCAGAAAGGTTAGATCACTGCTAGGTTTGGGCTCGGTATCTGTTGGTGGGTGGTGAGTCATTTTGTGGTGAGTTCCTTTGTCATTTCCCTAATCATTATTATCATTAGTGGAAGCAGTAGTGGTTTTGTTTTATACTTTAGTTACTGGACTGTTCTTATCTCAACCCATGGGAGTTACATTCTTTTGATTCTACCCCCCATCCCTCCAGGAGCAGGGGGAGAAAGGTGGAGGGGAGTGAGTGAGCAGCTGAACGGTTCTGAGTTACCAGCTGGGCTTAAACCACAACAGCTTTTAATCCAAATTTGAGAGTGAACAGACTACTTTTTCTACGTATTAAAGAGCCACTTTTCTTAGAAGATTTATATTCTATTTTTTGAGTTGTTCTAATAATTCTTCAGTCTCAATACTAAAGTTATCCTCTTGACTTCTGTACTTTGCTCTAACCAAATTGTACCATTCTAAAACATTTATAATAACGAGTACCATGGCTTAAATGTAAGATTGAATTGACATAACCCAATTAGTAAAGATAGTCTTACTCCACAATTTTTCGTGAAACTGAATTTGAGTTCATCTACTTAATAAAAATGGACCTTTCTTAACTCTTTGGTAATGGCTCTAAAATGAAACTATTTATAAATGAAGCAGTGTGGAAGAAATTAAGTTTTTCAGACTGTGAAGTTCTGTAGAATAAGTTCATTTAGGACAGCTGAAAATTACACTACATACTTTGCTTTAGTGAGAAGTGCCTTATAACTAACTTGCCCAAGAAGGTGCCATGGCTAATAATAGAAACCCAGGGAGGATGGGAAATTATTTTACTTTATGTTGGAATAGTTTTAAATGTTAAGGTATTTTAATTTATTTGCAATTTTATAGCATCTCCCTGTCCTTCATTTCAGTATGAAAATGTGGGGGTGTTAAGTGATGAAAAACTCAATGTGAGCTGGCACAGTGCGCTAAGTGAAGAACCAGAAAGCCATCTGTATGCTGGGCTGCATCAAAAGGAGCATGTTCTGCAGGTTGAGGGAGGTGATTCTCTCCATCTTCTCTACTCTGCTTTCATGAGATCTACCTGCTGTCATGCATCCAGCTCTGGGGCCCCCAACACAGGAGGGACTTGGATCTGTTGGAACGACTGCAGAGGAGGGTCACAAGGAAGCTTGCTCAGACTGGAAACAAGAAGGCTCCAGGAAGACTTTATAGCAGCCTTCCAGTCCTGAAAGGGGGCCACAAGAAATCTGGAGAGGGACTTTTTACAAGGGCATGTAGTGATAAGGTGAGGGGCAATGTTTTTAAGCTGGAAGAGGCTAGATTTGGATTAGCTGTTAGGAAGAAATTCTTTACTATGAGGATGGAATAGTTTTTCCAGAAAAGTTACGGCTTATTTATCCCTAGAAATGATCAAAGCCAGGTTGGACCTGGCTTTGAGCAACTTGGCCTAGTGGAAGGTTTCCCTGTCCGTGGCAGGGGGATTGAAACTAAATGATCGTTAAGGCCTTTTTCAAACCAAACCATTCCATGATTCTAATAGGACAGCCAAGGTGTTTTTCAGAATGATTCACAATGAGACAATCTTATGGCATCTCCTGAAGGTTTGATTTAAAGGCAGATACAATGGGATTAAAGGGCCACTGTGAAACTGAAGAAAACTTAAAGGATATTTTATGAGTATTTGGTGTCATGGTTTTGTTGATGGCCTGTTGCAGCTACATTACATGTTTCCTCTCATCTGTACATCTCAACAAATACCAGCTAGTTCTGTGTATAAGGAAGGACAGTCCTAGTTCTATGTCTATTGTTCTGCCAGATATTCTGAACACTCTAGAAGAACAAGAATATAAGGGAAGAGAAAGTGCATTTCTTATTCTTTTATTTTCAGGATTTGCTAAATGGTGTGTCAAAAACCTAGCCAACTTACTACTTATATAGATATCCTCAGTAACTGCCTAGCCTAAATATTAAATGTACCTTTAATCATAGAATGGTTAGGGTTGGAAAGGCCCTTAAGATCATCTAGTTCCAGCCCCCCTGCCATGGACAGGAACACCTTACACTAGACGATGTCGCCCAAGGCTCTGTCCAACCTGGTCTTGAACACTGCCAAGGATAGAGCACTTACCATTTCTTTGGGCATCCTGTTCCAGTATCCCACTACCCTCATAGTAAAAAACTTCTTCCTTATATCTAACCTGAACTTCCCCTGTTTAAGTTTAAACCTATTACTTCTTGTCCTATCACCACAGCCCTTGATGAAAAAGAGTCCCCTGTTTTGGAACACATAATCATTAAGAACTTAATACCTTGCAAGTCCTTTCTGTTGACTGATTTACCAACATTTTTTTTGTCTCACATTCTCTTTGGCATCTTCTGATCTCCCTTTTGAAAGAGTTTGTAGCATATACTTTATTTCTGCAGCTATATTCAGATTATACTCCTCTCTCATAACTGTCATTTTGCCTTTGTAAGATGCTGAATCTTTGCACACAATGTCCCACTTTGCAGGCAGTCATGCAAACGGAGAAAAAAAAAAAGTGGGAATTAAAAAAACCAGAACTCATTAATCAGTGATGAAGCACTGGAAAAACAAGTATGGGAAACAGGGGCAACTGGAGCATGACAGTGTTAATTATGGGCAAATGGAGAGTTCTGGAAAGGTCACAATAACAGCCTGAGCTAGAATGGACCATGGAAATGGAAAAGGAGAAAAATCATAGTATCACAGAATCATAGAATAGTTAGGGTTGGAAAGGACATTAAGATCATCTAGTTCCAACCCCCCTGCCATGGGCAGAGACACCTCACACTAAACCATATCACCCAAGGCTTCATCCAACCTGGTCTTAAACACTGCCAGGGATGGAGCATTCACTACCTCCCTGGGCAACCCATCCCAGTACCTCACCACCCTAACAGTAAAGAATTTCTTCCTTATATCCAATCTAAACCTCTGCTGTTTAAGTTTCAACCCATTACCCCTTGTCCTATCACTACAGTCCCTAATGAATAGTCCCACATCAGCATCCCTGTAGGCCCCCTTCAGATACTGGAAGGCTGCTATGAGGAAGGCTCCACGCAGCCTTCTCTTCTCCAGGCTGAAGAGCCCCAACTTTCTCAGCCTGTCTTTTGCAAGTGTTCAAGTCAACAGCAGACAGATGGACACTGGTTCATCAGTTTCCCAGTTCTGTGTGCAACCTTCTTGGCAAATATGATGGAGAGCGGAACAGTTCATTGAGGCTTTCTCCTAGTATATTTGTGAATAACCTGCCCTTTAAACACCCAGAAAACACACCTACAACCAAAATTTAGGGAGCTATTTATTTCATTAATGTGAAGATTAACATCCTTCTAATATGTTCAAACGCAGCAATAGATTATGGCAATCTAATCACAACTGAAGATAACGCCTATGTTAAATTTGTGGTCTTCACTGACACCACAGGACACACCTTGAAAGCTAAACATTCACTCCTTCTACATTCTTCCACAACTTGTTACTTATTTATTGAACAAGGTCAGGTACTATGCAGATCTTCTCTCCCTCAGCTTGTGCTTTTATGTGTATTCATGTCTTTCTCAGGCAAAGTAATGTTTTCTGATAAATAGCACATAGTCAGTTCTCTAGTTTGTTGATGTTCCTTAGTTCAAATTCCATATTTGTTGAAGAACTGTTAAAACACTTGTTGCAGACTGTGCTTAAATCTATTGCACACAGAATTTTGGACTGAATTGAGCTACAGTGTTGTATTTTCCCCCATCTGTAATATCTTAAAATACATTGGTGGAAGCTCACTTTTGAGTGAGAAGAGTCAAGATGTGTATTTTCTGACCGGTTTAAACTAATGGCACTAGAATGTCATAATTGTATCTTGGCATACCAACAACTAGCTGTAGTTAAGGCATCAGTACATGAGGCTCAATGGTGTAAAATATTTTGTCACAAATTAGAAGATAAATAAGATATGGCTTTCCATGTTGCAAGCCATAAGAAAATACTCACTAGGTCTCTTATTCTATGTTTCTGTGTATATCTCACAAGCTACAACAACACCACTGCTTTGTGACAATGCTAGGAACACGAGCATTCTTTGACCACAAGGAACTGGAAAGCATGAAGTGAAAAACAGCACTGCTTTCAGCAGCATGAAATAAGCACAAACAATCAGTTGCTAAATCTAGGTCTTGAAATCTGCATTGTAATTTGTGCTATCCTTATTATAAGTATGTGAAATATTTCAGATTTTAACTAAATTCAAACTGGTAATAGGATTTTAAGAAAGCCTACTGTGGACTTTTTACTCCAGTTTACTCAAGAAAAGCATGCTGTGGAGAATGAACATTCTTTCAGAAGTCCCTGAGAGGCTGTTTTCCACTGAGGAGGTGTTAGTTCTCTCAGGATGTCAGTTAGAAAAACACAGATACTCAAAACTAGCTAATTAATTAATTGAGGAAAGGATGGAAATTATAGAAAAGGTGATAGCAATCTCATATGCCTTCTGCTGTTGGCAACTGTGACTGTTGCAACATCAGAGGAGTCCCCCCTCACAGATCCTTATAGTTTCAAAATATACAGAAGATATAAAAAAATTTTTTTTACTGTGGTTTTACATATTTTCAAGAGATGTCTCTTTCAATGTAACATGAAGTGTAGAGGGCAAGGGGGCCCAAGACTCTTGGTAAATATTCAAGGATCACCTGCTACAAGCTCAGGAGTGTTGCATCCCAACTAGAAGGAAGTGCAGCAGGAGGGCCAGGAGACCTCCTTGGGTGGATAAGGAGCTGCTGAGAAAAATTCACAAGAAAAAAGAGGCTTATAAAAGGTGGAAGCAAGGACAGGTGGCCTGGGATGAATACAGGGATGTTGTCCGGGTAGTTAGGGACTAAGTTAGGAAAGCTAAGGCCCAATTGGAGCTAAACTTGGCAAGGGATGTTAAAGATAATAGGAAGGGAGTTTATAGGTACGTAGCGGCTAAAAAACAGACTAAGGACAATGTAGGCCCCCTCCGGAAACTTTCAGAAGACCTGTCTACCCAGGACTTGGAGAAGGCTGAGGTTCTGAATGGCTTCTTTGTCTCAGTCTTCACTGGCAAAGGCTCTGACCGCAGCACCCAAGTCTTGGAAGGCGCACGCAGGGACTGTGAAAACCTATACCTTGGGCCCACTGTACATGAGGATCTGGTTCAAGACCATCTGAAGAACCTGAGAGTACAGAAGTCCATGGGACCTGATGAAATCCATCCGCGGGTCCTGAAGGAGCTGTCAAATGAAGTTGCAAAGCCACTGGCCATCATATTTGAAAAATCATGGCAGACAGGTGAAGTTCCTGACGACTGGAAAAAGGGAAATATAACCCCCATTTTCAAGAAAGGGAAAATGGATGACCCGGGGAATTACAGACCAGTCAGTCTCACCTCTGTGCCTGGCAAAATCTGGGAGCAGATTCTCTTGGAAGGCATGCTAGGGCACATGAAAAAAAGAAATGTGCTTGGTGACAGCCAGCATGGCTTTACTAGGGGAAAATCCTGCCTGACCAATTTGGTGGCCTTCTATGACGGGGCTACAAAAGTGATGGACAGGGGTGGAGCAGTTGACGTCATCTGCCTGGTCTTGTGCAAAGCGTTCGACACTGTCCCACTTGACATCCTTGTCTCTAAATTGGAGTGTCATTAATTTGAAAGGTGGACCACTCAGTGCATAAAGAACTGGCTGGATGGTCGCACTCAAAGAGTTGTGGTCAACGGTTCAGTGTCCGGCTGGAGATCAGTAACGAGTGGTGTCCCTCAGGGATCGGTGTTGGGATCAGTCTTATTTAATATCTTTGTTGCTGACATGGACAATGGAATTGAGTGTGCCCTCAGCAAGTTTGCTGATGACACCAAGCTGTGTGGTTCTGTTGATACACTAGAGGGAAGGAATGCCATTCAGAGGGACCTTCACACACTTGTGAGGTGGTCTGATGCCAACCTCATGATGTTTAACCATGCCAGGTGCAAGGTCCTACACCTGGGTGGGAGCAATCCCAGGCACAGCTACAGGTTGGGCAAAAAGGAAATTCATGGTAGTCCTGCAGAGAAGGACTTGGGGGTGTTAGTCAATGAGAAAATGAACATGAGTCAACAGTGTGCACTCACAGCCCAGAAAGCCAACAGTATCCTAGGCTGCATCAAAAGGAGCATGACCAGCAGGTCAAAGGAGGTGATCCTGCCCCTCTACTCTGCTCTCGTGAGACCTCACTTGGAGTATTGTGTTCAGTTCTGGTGTCCTCATCATAAAAAAGGAATTGGAACTGTTGGAACAAGTCCAGAGGAGGGCCACGAGGATGATCAGGGGACTGGAGCACCTCCCACATGAAGACAGGCTGAGAAAGTTGGGGCTCTTCAGCCTGTAGAAGAGAAGGCTGCGTGGAGCCTTCCTCATAGCAGCCTTCCAGTATCTGAAGGGGGCCTACAGGGATGCTGATGTGGGACTATTCATTAGGGACTGTAGTGATAGGACCAGGGGTAACGGGTTGAAACTTAAGCAGCAGAGGTTTAGACTTGATATAAGGAAGAAATTCTTTACTGTGAGGGTGGTGAGGTACTGGAATGTGTTGCCCAGGGAGGTAGTGAATGCTCCATCCCTGGCAGTGTTCAAGACCAGGTTGGATGAAGCCTTGGGTGATATGGTTTAGTGTGAGGTGTCCCTGCCCATGGCAGGGGGGTTGGAACTAGATGACCTTGAGGTCCTTTCCAATCCTAACTATTCTATGATTCTAGAAGTGCTCCAATAAACATCATACTTTCTTTTATGTCTGAACAGGAATGTTTAGGTCTGGTATATCCTGAATTAGCATGATATCCAACACATTTTTCATTTTCTCTATACAGACAAGGGAAAGTTCTAGGTGAAATTATGGAATTCATTAAAAATTTAGTCAATGAGTAATTTTCAGAGGTTGCGCACAAAAGAAGGACATTTCACAGGATTCCAGAAATACATGCTTTGATTTCAGCTCAAGAAGAGAACTGAGATCAAAAGTAAAGAAGTGAATTTAGGAGAAGTGAAAAATGCATCTCAGAAGTGTAATTAAATTCACAAATAAAAAAATGTAAAGGAGAGAGGTAAAAAAATCACTAACATAGTTTTTTAAAGAGCTGGGAGTAGGAGTCACAGAATCACAGAATGACAGAATCCCAAGGGTTGGAACTGATTTCAAAAGATCATCTAGTCCAACCCCCCTGCAGGAGCAGGGAAACCTAGAGTACATCACACAGGAACTTGTCTAGGTGGGCCTTGAATATCTCCAACGTAGAAGACTCCACAACTCCCCTGGCCAACCTGTTCATAGTAGAAAACAGCGGTGCTGTTGCAGAACAAGCAGTTTTCGTTAACATGCATCACTCAAAATGTGATTGCTGACAGGGCAGACCCAACAACAGGGAGAAAAAACATATGATAGGAAGAGTCCAGCAGGCAATAGGCTGATCTCTGCCTGCTGGCTAGTATTATTAGTTCTCCTGACAATGACTACCAAATACTTAATATTTACAGAATATTGTCTCCTGTTAAAGGGATAAAACGTAGACTTTTTTTTTCATTTTTTTTTTCCTTATTCAGTATTTTCAGGGTTGGAGTTACAGTACTTTGGATATCATAGTCTAGTGACACTGGAAAAAGTCCAGGCAAATTAGACATGAATAGTAAGAGGATTGTAACTAAAACTGTGAGGAAATATTGAGCTAGCTAAAAAAAAAGATGTTGTCAGAGAACAAAAAGGACTTTAAAGAGTTGCAGTATCTCCTCTAATACAGAAGATTTCTACTTTATAGATGTTTTTACACAAAGAATGCAATTTTTAATTTCTCTTTTTGTTCAGTAAAGGTACATGAAGTTATAGTGAATGTAATAGGAGACAAGGAAGAAATGAAGTTTTAGCTCCATTTATATTATTATATTGTATTATGTTAATTATATTATCATATTCTATTATATAGCATTTTTATTTTCTGGTCTATTCTATTCTATACATTTTCTTGAATCATGCAAATATATATAACTGATACCATGTTCACTGAACATTGCCATGCTGATAATGCATGCAAAAGAGATGTTCTGTAAAAGAAAAAGCCCTACTTATTAGATATATACAGAATACAAACAGGATGTGCATTAGAGTGCATTGAAATAATAAGGAAGCAATCTGTAAGAAACACAGATGGTATGCCTTGTTCAGATCACCTTGTTTACTGCATAGGCCATAATTTAGTTATCAGAACAGATGTGCCCACAGTACATAGCATAACCCCCATTTCCCCTCTTCCATTAATACTGTCAAGTAGCCAGATGAATAACAAACTCCTGATTTGTTTTTTCAAAATTGATAGAAACTTTAAAATGAAAAAAAAATCTGTGATTATAATGGAGTCCACTTATGGACTAATTCCAAGGTATGGAATTGCTTGGAATAGTTTGACTGAGTTCTACAGAACATCATATTCTCAGATTTGCTAGCTGGTCTGTCCCAGCTGGTAGAGGCAAATTAACTTAGAACTGCCTGTACACTGTACAAAGCTACCTCCAAATTCTGCTCACTGTGATGGTGCAAAACAGATGGCTCAAAGTTTTCAATTTTAATTGTTTTGACAGAAAACTGGTTTCCAGCAGACTAGCTCTTGTTTGTGTGAAAAAATGTCTGCTTCCCATTGAAAAAATATCATTATTTTGCCTATAAAAACCAGCTCTCTAAACATGAGTATGCAGAATATTTTTCAATAGAAGTCCACAAGCCTGAGTCATAAGATTTATTGTGAAAATGTTTTGCATGCTCAACTTTCTCTTTAGGTCAGGTTTCCCAGATGGATTATATCTTCCATCATGCATTAAATTTCATCAGGTTTTCACTAACTGAAAGAGAAAAGTTTGTAAAAGGTTATGAAACAAAATATTTGGTAAGGGATTTCAGCTCACGGAAAATAATGTATGCAAGAGATACTCCAACAGCACTTTCTGTAGATAGATTTAGCACATGCAAATCAGCTTTTTTTTTCTGTATTTTTATTTTTCTAAAGCTTTTCATACATGGGCCATTCCTCACAAGTGTCATATAAGATGCTTTCATCAGTTGAACAAGAACACTGGCTTATTTCATAAAAAGAGCCCTCTGTCATTTATATTGTATGCACATTTCCATTTTGTTTGATTTTAAATTATATTACTTCTGTTCTTATGTAAACTTGTGATTTACAGATGGATGAAAAGTATGATCTATAAAATTATATGTATTATTCAGGTTTATTTTTGTTCTGCATGTTTTCTCTGCTCTTTCTCTTTTTCTCAAGAACCTTCACTTGTTGCACTGACATAATCAGCAGGTTTGGTATTTGAACCAGAGACAATGATAAACATTGATTATTTATTATTTACTTATAATTTTTAAAACCAAATTGGGGTTTTTTTCAGTTAGTATACTTTAAAGTAATTTATGGGACTTTGATAAAAAAAATTAAAGAAAGCAGAATCTGATAGGCAATCAATATAGTCAAAGAAGATTCCTTTCTTCTCTGATTTATGTGACCTGTTTTTTATTTTTGTGATAGCACCAATAGGATTTAAACAGTAACATTTCCCTGAAATAATTGAGTGAAATTCTACCATACATAAAATCAAGTCAAACACTTTAGACAAGTCAAACAAAAAACACAAGTAAAACTTCAATAAGTTTGCAAACAAACTTATTAAAATTTTAGAATCATAGAAGGGTTTGGCTTGGAAGAGGCCTTCAAGTTCCAGCCTCCTGTTACAGGCAGGCAGGGACACCTTCCAGTAGACCAAATTGCTCCAAGCCCAGTCCAATCTGGCCTTGAACACTGCCAGGAATGGGACAGCCACAGCTTCTCTGAATAACCTGTGCCAGGGCCTCATCACTCTCATAGTGAAGAATTTCTTCCTAATAATGTAATCTAAATCTACCTTTTTTCAGCTTAATGTCATTGCCATTGTCCTATTGTTATATGACATTGTAAAATGTCCCTCTCCAGATTTCAGCAATTCATTCAAAGTTCTATTTCCTCTAGAACTATGTTTGCTAAAGAAACAAAGCATGAAAAATCACTAATCTTCCCAATACAATTTTCTTTATGAATTTCTAGTAACTCATGGAAATATAGATACAAAATAGCTCACTAGGTTAGGTTAACATCAATATGTTTTCACAGGCAATTACGTTAGGATGTGTTGAGAAAAAAAATCAAAAAAACTGGAATAGGTTTAGACTGTTATCATTTGACTACACAAACTGAAGAGCAATTCTGAATTTCTTAGTCTTTGTAATTGGTTTACATATTTCATTCAAATGTATAATTTTGATGTCAAATATTTATATTCAAACAGAAATAGATTTATTCAACAATGAATGATAAATACTCACTAAAATATAGAAAAAAAAGAAAAACAACAGCAAAAAAATCCGCAACAAAATCAATTTCTTACTCTTAGGAAAAATTTTAAAGTTTAGCTGTTACCACCAAAGATTTTGAGACAGACCCATAGACTTGTATTTCTTCAACTTTTTTCTTTTTTTTTTATTTTTTTTTTTATTTCATGAACAAATAGGTCTGTGTAAAATTACGCTAGTTGTTTATTATTTCACAATTTCCAAATTCATTATTTGTTGAATATGATTTATATAATCCTAATCAGGATGAAAGTCGTGTTGCAATAAAATTATAATAAAACATGACTGTCTGCTTGGAAGAAACTTGATCCATTCATAAAGTTCATTTCTCTATCAGCATAATAAAGTGTCTTGTTCATTCCATATAAACAGATGGGTTAGCTACATTTTAGTTAGTCTTCTCAGTAAGCAAAAGAAATGTTAGTTACTGTTCCTTTATTCCTTCAGGGAAATTGTTGGTTAGACCATAGCCATTGCTATTGACAGAAAAAAAAAGGATGAACAAGACAATTAATTGTTTTTCATTCACTGTGACTAAATTATCACCCTTTGAACTCTGAACAGTAATGATATGAGAGTTTAGTTTGGAAGTCACGACACATATAATTTGTAAGCCTTCAGTAGACAGACTGCGCAGCTTTTTTGATCTCTATTTTTACAAGAAAGTCTGACGACTGAGGGATATAATAAAGACAAATGTAAGATCACATCTTCCCATATTAATGACTGTAATTTACTAGTTATGCTGACATCTTTTTTTCTATTTTTTTTAGCAGCTGATGGTTGTAAAGCCTAGAAAATTAGGTGACTTGAACAGTCTGTAAGACACAGCTTAAATAGTGTAGAGTTTATCCCTTCAGAAAGGAAAACTGAATTTACGATTATACATTGGTCTCATGCTGGATATAGTGAAACATACTGGTTTGATATAGTGGTGTTTATCAAGTGTTCTGTTTCAATCTTCCTGAAAGATGAAATCAGAGTAGTCTGTAATAGTGAAAATATTGGCAAAAAAAAAACCCTACTTATTCAATCTAACATGGCCTTGGAGATTATCTTACATATATATTTGTAAACTATGTGCACAGCAGTCTGTTCTTCTGCCTAATGTAATTTTGAACAATCTGAGAAAAAAACAGCAGAAAGAGTCTAAAAGATTGATGGGCAAAAAGAACATGGTCCTCAGTGGTAAAAATCTTGCCACAGGCTGCAGTGCGTATGGGCCTTGGAAACTTGCCCACAGTCTCTTTTTTGAACAAAAAAAAAAAAAAAAAACAAAAAACACAAAAAAAAAAAACAAAAAAAAAGAAATAACCCACAAAAAAAAAAAAACGAAAAAAAAAAACAAAAACGAAAAAGTAATTAGAACATGTTAGTCTACTGGCAGGTAGACACAGGTCGATATTCCACTCCTGTGCTTGCATTCCTTTTCCAGCTCAAGTTTACATATGTAATCAATCTTTTTGCTCATATGACTGATCAAAAAAGAGTGCAAAAGGAGGTGCCAGAGAGATGTATAAACTCATGTTCTGAGAGGCAGAATCTAACAACACATCACACAATAGTTCTCTTTACTTTTTTCTTGCTGGGCTTCATTATTTAAAAAATGTGTGTCATTCAATCCTATTTCAGTTCTACCTTCTGTTAATTGTTGCATAACATTACCATTCAGCATTGTGTTTTGAACTGCCTGCTTTGCTTCCTGGGTGAGTTAACAGTTCTGGTTGCTCACCAGTGATAATAAAGACAGGTCCTAAATTGCCATTGTAATACCCATCCTCACAGAATTCTACAGGCTGTGTTTCAGAGGTGTGGCTGAAAGTAAAAAGAGAAGAGTGCAATTACTGAGTGGCAACAGTAACTCCTTTCATCTCATGCAAGACTCAGAAATACCCCTTCAACCCCTGAGTCCATGGTGCAAATTCAATTCAGTCACTTCAAAGAAAAGAGTGTAAAATAAAGAAAGAAGGTAAGCATGCCTTAACCCTCCGAAGCCTGTGTGAGTTAAGGACAAGGACTTGCCTGGCTTGCAGATATTTATCTATGGATTTTTTTTGTTTGTTTTTTATGGCTTTGGGGGAGGCATTTTTTCTTTTTTCTTTTTTTTGTGTTTTTGCTTTTATAACAGAAATTTCTTCTTCATTTATGATGCATGAATAAGTAGTGTAGATAGATTATATCTCTTGCTGTCTGTTTTTTTCCCTACAGAGAAATTTCTGATAGTCTAACCATAAATCATCTCTTCACAATATGAGACAAGACAGATTCAAGGAAACCACTTATGGTTTATGTTGCCAACCTGATTGTGGGTGGTCTCGTCTTCTCTCACTGCATGGCAGCCAAAATTTCACTTATCTTTGCCTTTATTTATTTATTTATACATTTATTTATTTATTAAGCTACAGGAAAGAAGATTTGAGAAACCATTTTTTAATGGGAGGAATTTATCACATTTTCTGGAAAGAAAATCTCTTTTTAAGTTTTTACCTACTTAGCAGTAAGTAATGCCTATATTTTTAATATTTTATCTATTATGTTATATTTTAATGAAACTATGCCTTTTGCTAATTAATATAAATACATTTGAAATTTTAGATAATGCCTTCTATCACAGGCACGTCTAGCCATGAAAGAACCTTAACATTGGCCATTTTGGTACCATTTTATGACTTCAATATACTAAAACACATAGTTAACATTCTTTTCACAAAATGTTTCAACAAACTGCAATGGGCACTGGAGCAGTGCAAGGAGCAGCAGTGGTTATAGTGGCAGGAAGCACCAGTGAGGGACACATGAGGAACAAACAAACACACGGAGAGACTGCAGCTGTACAGAGGGTAGTTCCTGGGCAGCTGAGTCCAGAACCACTAATTGTACAAGCCAGCAATGGGCCCAGCCTGCACCTAAGAAAGAAAAGAAAATGAGCCCACCTAATTGTAATGGATGCATATATGTATATATCCCAATAGGTAGGCTGCATGATGATTACTAGCAAAAAGTTATGTCCTCTGCTTCTCTATTGCTTCTACCACCCAGTAGAACCCATGCAGACAAACAGGCAAAGCTCATCTTGCAGCATGCAACCATTTGGGATTCAGGCTGCAGGGTGTGCCTGGCTGGGCCAGTCCCAGAGATGAAGAATGATAGCAAACAGTCATGTGGGATGTGTACCCAAATAGATGAATGGCTCTGGTGGGAAATTTGGGACAAGGTGGGCATACTGAGGAGTATCTCAGAAGATGAGAAGGAGATAGACCAATGGTGCTGTGCTCTGCAATGGCTGGTGCACAACAGCCAACTCTGCATGGCTACTACTGAAGTGGATTCAGTATCTCTTTTCTGAGAGGATGAAGGCAGGATTGCAAGTATTGTAAGAATGCAAGCAAGTTATTGCACCGAGTAATAAGAGGAACAACTCCTCACCCTCTCATTTACCTTTACAGAATAGGTACGACAGTGGGCATACAAGATGAAGGACATTTATGAAAGTATTCTCACCAAAGTCAGATCAAACAATCCCTTGTGTCAAGAGCAGTATTAAAACCAGTTCTAACAAGAAAAAATGGTGAGCTATGGTCATAGGTTTTTACCTGCTGAGCAGAATGCAGGAACCCATCTGCAGGCTAAACCCTCTTTAAAGGAAATTTTGATGCTTCCCTGAGGCCCAAATCAGTGATGTCAGAAGAAAACTGACAGGATTAGTATAGCTTTTGGATTATTATCCACTCCTGCTCTTTCACATGGGTGCAAATTCTTGCTGCAACAAGAAGACTAAGGTAATTCAAAAAAGATTTCTGGGGCCTGGGAAGAATGCTGAAGGATACAGGAGCATTTTTTGTGTTTGCCTCAGTTCTCCCACTAATGGGGAGAATCACTGGAATAAACAGGTGTGCAACAAAACCTGGCTACAGGACTGGTACCTCTGACAGAATTTTGGTTTTTATAATTGTGCTTCTCAGTCACAAAGTACACTGGGGTCAGGTGGCATCCACCTGAAGGGGAAAGTATGCTTTTTGCTTGTAAGTTGACATGACTGAATAACAGGACTTTAAACTAGAATTGGTGGGGAAAGCAAATCCCATCAGGGGAGCCAAGGTCTTGCATGGCACCACCTGAGGGAGCATTTGCACTGCTCCAGGAAGCACTGGGGATCTAGAAAGATGTGGAGTCCTGAATGTGTCCAGAGGACAGCACAAAGGTGGCAGAGAGAATGGGAGGCATGCCCTGTGAGGAGCAGCTGAGGACTGTGGGCTTGTCTGGTTTGGAGACAAAGGAGGCTGAGAGGTGACATTGCTCTCCGCAGCTGCCTGAGGACAGGAAATGGAGAAGGAAGGGTTGAGCTCTGACCCCTGAGATCCTGTGACAGGGCATGTGGGAATGGCTGAAAGATGCACCTATCAGGGAAGGTTAAGACTTGACATTAAGAAACATTTCTTTACCGAAAATGTGGACAAACACTGGAACAGGATTCTTAGAGAGGTAGTTGATGCCCTGAGCCTGTCAGTGTTTGAGAGGTATTTGGGCAGTGCTCTTCCTAAAATTCCTTAATTTTTGCTCAGGTCTGGAGAAGTCAGACACTCAGACTAGACAGATATTGTAGGTCCCTTCCAACTGTGAGATTCTAAGTATTTCTGACATAATAAAAGTAACCTTTTATCATATTTCAATCAAATGTAACAATAAGGTACTTCTCTGACAACATTTTTAATAAAACTAAATACATGCTTCTATTAAGTTTTTGTTTTGAACATATCCATATCACCAATATGGCCTTTTACCTATCCATCTTTTTTACAGAAGCTCATAAATGCAAATATTTGCCAACCAAAACAAGAATATCTGTGAATCTAAGACTGCTTTAGATTGCATTTTGTTGTCCTCTATATTTGATTTTCACTCAACTTTACTCACATTTTCTCATATTTTCAAATTATTAGCTTTGATAATTTGATACTTGGTGAGAAATATTAATGATCATTCTTGTAAATGTACCGAATGGTTACACTGCATTTGCTTAATATGCAAAAAGTAGAACATTGAGATCTGATGGAATTTTACCTGAATTTACACTGAATGTATAAATAGCACTGCAGGCCAAAAAGTGATGTTAAAACTGAAAAGTACAGTTATGAACACTGGCATTTTGGTTAAGAAGAATGTAGTGAGTTCTGAATCACAAAATTTAAAGTCAGAGTATATTACAATTCTTTGCACTGTCAATGGCAGATTATAATATGTTTCCCACTTTGTTCTACCTCTGTCAGATTCTGACTTATATAGTTTTCTTTCAATGCAAATGTATCGACTTAATGACCAATAGAAAAAAATCATTACTAATATTACTTTTCCTGTGGCTACTAAAAGCTTCTACAAAGAATAAAGTAGTTTAGAATTTGAAAGGAAAGAGTGAGATAACAGAAAGATTAATAAAGTTATAAGTCACTAATGCTATGACCTGTAATTGGCAAATAGATCTTTGCAGCAAAAAAAGTATCTCAGTTCCCCATAGTATGCATATATACCCTAATAAATTTTAAAGTCATAAATTGTGTTGATTTAAATTCTATAACAGTAAATGTCTTGAATGTATTTTTTGTGAATTGTGTTAAGTATCCCAGTGTACTAGGTTTGGCTGGGATAGAGTTAGATTTCTTCATAGTAGCTTGTGTGAAGCTATGTTTTGGATTTGTGTTGAAAGTTGCGTTAATAACACACTGACATTTTAGCACTGCTTAGAAGTTCTTACTCAACTTCAAGGCCTTTTCTGCTCCTCAGACTGCCCCATCAGTGAATGGACTGGAAGTGTAGAAAGAGTTGGGGTGAGAGCATACAGCTGGGACAGATAACCCAAACTGACTACAGGGATATCCTATACTAAATAGTATCATGTTCAGCAGTAAAACATGGGGCCCGCTACTTGGGGACTGGCTGAGCATCACTCTCTTGGTGGTAAGAATTTGTTTTTATTTGAATCACTCATCCTGCTTGGGTTTTATTTTCCTGTTTGTTGTTGTTGTTGTTGTGCATTTGGTTTTTTCTTTGTTTTTGTTTTATTATTAGTTTTTGTTTAGTTGGTTTTATTTGTTTTGCTTGTTTTGTTGTTGGCTTGGGTTTTTTTTCTATTGTTGTTGTTGTTCTTTCCTGTATTTTTTTTCATAATTTCTCTTTAGTTATTAAACTGGTTTTATGTCAGCCTATGAGTTTCTTTCTCACTTTTACCCTTCCACTTCTGCCCCTGTCTCACTGGGAAAGGCGAGAAAATTAGATGCTTGATGCTCAGTGGCTGGCTGGGGTTAAACCACAATACCCAAGGAACTAAAGTTTCAGGACTTGGTACTTCTGTGGCCATCAAAACTTCTTGTGGAGGAGCAGGGCTCATTTGTGTCATGGCACATGGCACTGTATGTTCCAGCTTTCAGTTGTTTTCTAAATCTATCTCTTCCATTCAACAAAAGCCTTATCTGTCTTACTGTAAATTATATCTTTTTGTTTCCAGCATCTCTTCATTTTCTGATAAGAAAACATTTTCATATTATTTTTTGGGGTTTTTTTCTGCGTTGGTATGTGGCATTTTGATAGTAGTAGAATTCCCACATGCATCTGTAGCCATAAAACTGATTATTGTAGGAAGAATAGGTGGGAATTATATTACTCAGTATTCCTTCAGGAGGAAAAGTAGGAAGAGAGATAAAATGAGTACTGAACAACTCAATAAAGATGAATTAACCCTGGAGTAGAAAAGGCCTGTGGCTGATCTTGGAATGATTAGGTTGTTCCCCACAAGTTCCTCAAAATCATTATTCTGTTACATGAGGATCAGCAAGGCCAAGTTAGATAGGGTGATGAACTCTCTGAACCCTTCCCAATAACCAATGGTGTGAAACAAGGTTGCATTCTCGCACCGATTTTATTCACAGTCTTCTTAAGCATCATGCTTCAAATGACTATGATAGACCTCGATGAACAAAACAGCATTTATATTCGATTTTGTACTGATGGGAGTCTATTCAATCTAAGGCGACTGAAGGCCCACACTAAGTTCTTAAATCATCTTGTCTATGAACTCCTTTTTGCTGATGATGTTGCCCTTGTTGCCCACACAGAAGCAGCTCCGCAGCGTTTTAACATCTTGCTTTCTGAAGGCGGTTGAGGTTTTTGGGCTGGAAGTCACCTTGAAGAAGACAGTAGTTCTCTACCAACTTGCACAACAAGAAGATTATCATTATCCTCACATTACCATTGGCGAGTCAGAGCTTAAGTCAGTTTAGCAGTTCAGGTATCCGGGAAGCATTATTTCCTTGGATGCCACAATCGACAGATAGACAACAAAATAGCAAAGGCCTACACAGCCTTCAGAAAACTCCATAAAAGAGTCTGGTACAATAAACACCTGAAGGAAAGTATGAAGATTAGTGTCTATAGAGCCATTGTACTGTCTACTCTTTTATATGGGTCTGAATCATGGGTTACCTACCGCCATCACCTACAACTCTCCGTATGCTTTCATCACTGCTGCTTCTGTACAATTCTAAACATCCATTGGACTGACTATGTGTCAAATGTTACTGTCCTAGAACAGGCAGGGGTCACCAGTATCAAGGCCATATTTCTGAAATTGCAGCTGTGCTGGGCAGAGCACGTCTCTCAATGAAGGATCATTGCCTCCCTAGGATTGTGCCTTACAGTGAGCTTGCCACCAGTTGCCACAAAAGAAGTGCCCCAAAGAAGAGATATAAGAACTCCCTGAAACAATAACTTAGCCGTGGCAATATTGACTACCATCAGTGGTCCACCTTGGCCTCCAATTGGGAGACTTGGAGACACACTATATATAATGCCGTTGTCTCCTTTGAGAACACACGCAAATTTAGTCTCGAGGAGAAAAGGCAACGTAGAAAGAATCATTCTCTGCCTATATCACCCAAGGAAAGCTTTCATTGTGCTTTTTGCAACCAGATTTGCCTGTCCCACACTGGCCTTTTTAGCCATCAGTGAGCTTGTAGTAAGCGTGGGTAAAACCCTTCCCAAATCTTCATTCACGAAGTCAAGCCATGAATAAAGTTATGAAGATAAAGGAGGCAAAACTCTAAAAGAGTACTAGCTCCTTTGTCAGCTATAGTCAAATGCTGCCTAGATCAAATGAGGACTCATGGACATTTTAATCTAAGGAATGATTGTTAATAATCCTTTCAAGGACTGCTTGAAATGCATTTTAGTAGCTGTCACAGATGCATTTCTCTCAATGAAGAGAAAACAACAGTGTTAAGAATGGAGATGTGACTAGTTTTTCTGTTTTCAGGTTAACATGGAAGAAAGATCTGCCTTTCTCTTGCCAGCATCTCTGGACCTTTGGCACTCTGGAACAGATTCTGCACAGTGCAGGAACATCAGTCCATTTCTGCCTGTGGCTTTACAAGTTTACAAGTTCTAGTTTGTGTAGACACAAACTAGAATAAGCAGAATCTGACTTGCAAGGTTTTACAAGAAAAACAAGGATCTTTGACTGGTGACTACATATCCTGCCTAAGTACATCTTTTACATATATTTATATGCATATATGATTATATAAGCATATATACATGTGTATGTATATATGCATTTATATACAAAGTAGACATTCATTTCTCTTAGCAAATTTTAGTAACATTTTGACCTCTGAAAGACTCCTTTAAAATCCAAGATCATACTAAACTTAGACAACCAACACAAGTGTTTATTCTCTGCTTTTCTGTAACATTTCAGTGACATTTTTAAGAGCATAATAATACTTCTACAGAAAAGCTTTCTTTCTCCAACTTCTGTGTCTGTCTAGGAGGCCACATTAATGTTGAATGCAGTGAAGATGAAGGCTAGAATAAAAAGTGAAAAATAAATACTGCAACGGCTTATGGAAGGGGATTAACAGGAAAGTAATAACAGTTATCTTTAACGTGTGTCTGAGGTCTGCTCAACTTAACTTACAACCATCAGATTTTACTTTTTGCTTTAGAAAATGTTGAAAACAAAAAGCCATTAACTGCGAGAAATGCCAGGAAAGGGGAATAGATCTTAATTTCCATTACTATTCCTGCTGCAATATACTGAAAGGGACATGTGCAGCTTTTTTATTTCTGGGTTTTACAGCTGAATCCAATGGCAAAGAAATTTTACAAGGAAAAGTTGTATATTTCCCACTGAATTACTTCAGAGTAAAATTGTTGATAAAATTATGAAAGAAACTATTCTCAATAAGAAGAAAATATTCTAATAATTCTAAAAGCCTTTTGTTTTGAGTTTGGGGTCTTTTAAATTTTTTTATTTTTCTCTTCCTATATCCTTACAGAACAACAAATGTGATCTTTTTTATTTTAACATTTGGATTTTTTACACAGTTTTTAAATCTTACTGTTCACCTGGATTTTTTTTTTTTTCCAACAGCAATTCAAAGGAATGTTGAGTGAATTTATCTAGGGTGATAGAGCAGAACCAGCTGCTCTCTGTACTGAGTACTTCTTTTGTCTGTAGTTTCATGGAACCAGATGCAAAGCCAAGAAAGTCAAGTCCTTGAGTCCACTGGGATGGTAGTCTTTATAGTTGCTGATTATACCAACCTGAGTAGGGAAGTAGACACTTCAGAAGGGAGAGCCAGCTTGCAGGATGACCTGGATAGGCTGGAGGAATGAGCTAACAAGAACCTTATGAAGCTCAACAAGGACAAGTGTAGGATCTTGCAGTTGGGTAAACACAATCAAGAAGTGAAGCACAGGCTGGGATCATACCCACCTGGGAAGCAGCTCTGTGGAAAAGGACCTCAAGGTCCGGGTGGACACAAGTTCAGTGTGAATGATCAGTGTGCAGCTGTGGCAAAGGAAGCCAGTAGGATGCTGGGATACATCAACAAGGACATCAACTGCAGAGATAAAGAAGTCATTATCCTACTCTTCACATTGCTTGTCAGGCCACACCTGGAATACTGTGCTCAGTTTTGGTCCCCACTGTATAAAAAAGTTTTGGATTGGCTGGAGAGCATCCAGAGAAGGGCTATAAAGATTGACAAAGGACTGCAAAATGTATGAGGAAAAGCTGAGATATCTGGGTTTGTTCAGCCCTGAGAAAAGAAGGCTCAGGGAAGACCTTATCAGCATGTTCCAGTATATAAAGGGTAGCTACAAAAAAAAAACCCAACAAAAAACGGAGAGTCTGTTTTTACAAGAAGTCACATGGAAAAGATGAGAGGTGATGGTCACAAGTTAGTCGTAGGAAAATTCTGATTAAACACTGTGGGAAGACTTTTCACAATGAGAACAAACAACCATTGGAATAATCTCCCCAGGGAAGTGGTGGATTTTCCAACTTTGGATTTTAATATTCAGCTGGACAGGATGCTGGGCCATCTTTTCTAGACTGTGCTTTTGTCAGTAAAAGTTGGAGCAGATGATCCTTGAAGTCCCTTCCAATGTGGTATTCTATGATTCTTTGAAAAACCAGAGTGTAGTGTGTTGACTGGCTGGACGCCTATAGCCCGAAAGCTAAAGACTGAAGCTGCTTTTTCACTCCCCCTCCTCACCTGGGCAGGGGAGAAAAAATATAATGAAAGACCTGTGGGCTGAGATAACGATGCACAGGGATCCCTCATTAATTACTGTCATAGAAAAAGCAGACTTAACCTGGGGAAATCAGTTTAGTTTATTACTAATCAAATCAGAGTAGGATAACGAAAAATAAATGAAATATTAGAACCACCTTTCCTCCACACCTTCACTCTTTGCTGGCTTAACTTTCCTCCCAAATACTCTACCTCCTACCTCCCAGTGGGGCAAGGGAAAGGCAAACAGGGGCTGTGGTCAATTCATACCTTTTTTCTGCTGCACCTTCCTCTTTGGGGAGAGCTCCTCACCCTCTTTCCATTCTCCAATATGGGGTCCCTCCCACAAGAGACTGTTCTTCACAAACTTCTAAAATGTGAGTCCTTCACATGGGCAGCAGTTTTTCATTAACTACTGGGTACCTTCCACAGGGTGTGGTCCTTCGGGAACTTCACTGTGGGTCTCCGATTGGGTCACAGGTCCTGCAGCAAACCTACTCCAGCATAGGGTCACAGGTCCTGCCAGAAGCCTTCTCATCACATCCTGCTCCTTGGGCATCCTCTGTTCTGGTGTGGGGTCCTCCTCAAGCAGCAGGTGGAATATACTCCACTATGGACCTCCATGGGCTGCAGGGACACAGCCTCTCTCACTAGGGTCTATACAGAGCGCTGCAGGGGATTCTTTTCACCTCTTGACCTTGGTGTCTGCAGGGCTGTTTCTCATACTCTTATTCTTCTCTGGCTCCAATTGCTCCTGCCCAGGAACACTTTTTTTTTTTTTGCCTCTCTCAGATATGTTATCCCAGAGGTGCTACCGCCTTTGCCAATGGGCTTGACCTTAGCTAGTGGTGGGTCCCTCTTTGAGCTGGCTGGCACTGGCAACTTCTCACAGAAGCCACCTCTGCAGTCCTTCCACTACCAAAGCCTTTCCATGTAAACCCAATATACAGAGAATTTCCATTGTTTCATGTTCTTTTTGTATTTTTTTCTGTACTTCAATAAAAACTTTAGAAACACTCTTTGTATTTCTACATAAATATAAATGAAAGTATTAAGAGCCACCATCCTGAAAGTAAAATGGGTGATGATAGATTATGGCTGCATAACACATGCATATCTGAACACTAATTTGTTGGGTAGCAATTTATCTTATTATCATTATTACTATTTTACTTGATTATACTGTATATTTTATTATCTCTTAATATGAAACATTTATAAGTTATTTAATCCTTGATAAAGGGAGTATAATTCTCTGTCAAAATCTAAACTACTGTTCACAGATGTGTTCTATTGTTTATTCCTGTTTCCTCTGCAGAAAGTTTTCATGTATGAGGAAATCAGAACTTTGCCAGCCCTCCTACTAAAGCTGTGTTTCACAAGCTCCCCAGGAAAACTCAGGTGTCAGAAATGCTCCTCATTGTCAACTGTCAGTCAGAGTGTCATACTAGAGATCAGCAGTCATCAGAAGGTATTCCAAAACAAAGACAGTGTAACTGTCTCCCAGATAATTCAGAGCAGCTGCAGGTGTATTCTGCTGCCCTTAAGCTGTCCTGAGACAATATTTTGGAGCAATAAGGATCCTGCATTCTCCCATCATGCTCCTGCATTCTAGCTTCCAGTTGTAGGATATCCAAAAGAGATATAGTGCTTTAATGTTAACTAATTACTTTTTAATTATACATTTATGTGCTTGCAAGAAGTCAGGTTAAGTTAAAACCAAATAAAATTACCACATCCAGTTACAAAAGTTTTTTAATATGCAGGTATTATAAAAGAGGAGAAAATAATTTCCTCTCTTTACCCCAATATCAAATCCAAAAGAACACTCTCTTTCCTTGTTTTATCCAGATGAGAAGCTGTATATGCTTACCTGATAATTCTTTTGTACAGCTTCAATGCCTACTTTGCTATCACTAAAGAGAACATCTGGCTAGGGAAGAATGTCATTCTTTATACTCACAGCTGTGTTTGGAATTTATTCCAGGTTTCATTTAGATTCTAATCTCCCCAGCCTCATTTTCTTCTCTAAGATTATTGATCTTTAGTTTATTTCAGGGGACAGTTTCAGGCCTGTCATCTTGGATTATGTGCAGAGAGTTTATCTGGTTTTATTTGACATCTTCACAAATCTTTTACTCTAGAATGTGGTGCAAGTCTTCTTCCCCTTCTATTGCTGTATAGCAATCCTGAGTAAAACCTTTCCATATACCAATTTCCATTATTGTGCAAATCTACAGCAACGTATTCCCTGTTCCTTACTAACTAGGACCAGACAGAAGAGTAATTCACAACTCTGACATGATAACCTATTTGAGACTTTTAACCTGTCATGTCATTAAAGACCAACAAAGTACAAAGAGCAAAGCTTGGCAAATTTAAATGCACCTCCAAAATAATGTCTGTTGGCTGAGCAGAGAGGGTGAAGCAGCAGAAAGCCTTAGTAAAATTTTTCTATATCAGACTTCTTCACATATATTTTTTATATTGACAATAAAATCAAATTAAGGCCTTCAAACAAGATTCCACAAGTGGAATAACACTACAATCTTAAATGCAATTATGACATACTTCTCTCTGATAGATAATATCCTATGCTATTTTTGTGTTTTCCAACAATCTTTGTGTTTCCTAAGCAATCTTTGTGTTACCTGTTCTTTTCAGCCTGGAAAAGATAAGACTTCAAGGAGGCCTTACTGCAGCTTTTAATTTCTTAAAAGGGTCCTGTGGAAAGATGGGGAAAGATTTTTTAGCAGGAACTGTTGTGACAGGGCAAGCAGTGGTGGTTTTAAAGGAAAAGAAAGGAGATTCAGGCTGGATGTGAGGAAGAAATTCTTTACAAGGGAAGTAAAATACTGGCACAGGTTGATCAGAGAAGTGATGGATGTACCATCCCTGGAGACATTCAAGGCCAGGCTGGATGTGGTTCTGGGCAATCTGAACTAGTTGAAGATGTCCCTCCTCATTGCAGAGGGGATAGACTAAATGACTTCTGAAGGTCCCTTCTAACCCAAGCTATTCTATGACTCTACAATTCTAAGATTCTATATTTTCCTTAGCATGGGAATAGAAATAGGTGAGACAGAGTCAGAAAAGAAGTGGCCTCCTTCAGTTTTCATTAGTTCTGCTCTTTTCTTTCTCCCCACACATGGTATAGGAAGAACAAGGTACGCACTGTAATGGAAGTCAACAAACGTTGTGACTTAGATGTGAGGTAAATTCTGTGACTTTCAAAAGTACATGACTTTCAAAAGTACATTACTTGTACCAATTTCTGGAAATTCTTTTCACCTTCTCCTTATTCCCTAAGAGCAACATCACATTCTTCCCTTGGATGATTTGCTGAGAGCCTGATAGCATTGCATGCTCTAAGAATTGGATTTGGTCTGCTTCAGCAGATGTTATGTGACAGAAGGAAACATTGCCATTTGCCTAAGTGCTCTTTCTCATGTTAAGCCTGATACTGAACCTCTGATGTTTACAACATTTATTTCATGTTAGCAGGAATTAAAAACTCTATACTAACTATCAAATGAAATTATACTAAGATGACTTTACAAGATAAAAAGTAGCATAACTGCTGATACTTCAACAAAAATTTAGCTTATTAACGTATTAACACTTACTGAAAATTCCAAATTTTTGCTCAAAGTTTAGCTGAGCTAATAATGGCCTAGAACATATGTAACACATGATCAATTATACCTTTCTCATCTAAAATGCATTAAAATATGTAGTAAAACTAAGCAAATCGACATCTCCAAGATTATGCTTACTTTAGTGTATACTTCACATTACATTTTAAATGAATCAGTAATAGGATCCATAAATTTTGTTTATGCCGACATTTTTAGTGTGACATAGATTTAGATGAACACAGTGCACTCCAAAAACGTTATTCTTGTTAACATTATTTTAGTAATGTGATATGCACTTCAGCCAAGTTAAATTTTGCTGCCAATTGAAGGTCAAGATATATGCCTGTAGTGCAAGCACCAAGGCTACGTATGTGTTTGCCTCTCTGAATGAGCCTGAGCTCACCAATTTGTTTTAAAAGAGAGCTGCAGGATTTCTTTTGACTGTACAACAATAGAATTTTCCACCTCTGCTTTGTTGAAAAGCAAAACTTCCAAGTCAGCTCAGTGAAAGCTGCTTTGAAAATTTTACACTGAAACAATGTAATAACCCACATCTAGAGCTAATCAACGCTCAGTAAAAAATACTGCTCAGTATGATTGGGTTGTTCCTTGTGCTCTTACTGATTCATTTTTTGAGCCACCTGATGAAGA